>NW_028163204.1:5000-20000 GCF_964263955.1 Coregonus lavaretus | reverse complement strand
CTCTCTCCTCCTCATCTCCTTTCATCTCTCCTCCTATCCTCTCCTCCTCTCTCCTCCTCTCCTCTCTCCTCCTCTCCTCTCCTCTCTTCATCCTCTCCTCCTCTCTTCTCTCCTCCTCCTCTCTCTTCCTATCCTCTCCTCTCTCCTCCTCTCTCCTCCGCTCCTCTCCTCTCTCCTCCTCTCCTCTCTCCTCCTCTCCTCTCTCCTCTACTCATCCTCTCATCCTCTCTCCTCTCTCTTCCTCTCCTCTCCTCTCCTCTCTCCTCATCTCCTCTCTCCTCCTCTCCTCTCTCTTCCTCTCCTCTCTCCTCCTCTCTTCTCTCCTCCTCTCCTCCTCTCCTCTCTCCTCTCTCTTCATCTCCTCTCCTCTCTCCTCCTCTCTTCCTCTCCTCTCCTCTCCTCTCTCTTCCTCTCCTCTCTTTAATCTTCCTCTCCTCTCCTCTCCTCTCCTCTCCTCTCCTCTCCTCTCCTCTCCTCTCCTCTCCTCTCCTCTCCTCTCCTCTCCTCTCCTCTCCTCTCCTCTCCTCTCCTCTCCTCTCCTCTCCTCTCCTCATCTCCCCTTCTCTTTTTAACACTTCTCGCCCGTAACACAGTCCGTGGTGTTTGAGTGTGTGTGATATATGAGTCAGTAATGCCTCTCAGACCGAAGCGATCCCACATTCCAGGAAGGTTAAACCAACAGGAGGAAAAAGCTGCCCTTTCCTCAGCACTAACAGGTAGTGCCTTGTGTGGCTCAGCTGGTAGAGCATGGCACTCGCCATGCCAGGGTTGTGGGTTCGATTTCCAAGGGGGACCAGTCCGAAGAAGTATGAGTACATATGCACTCTGCTGTAAGTCTTTCTGGATAAGAGTCGCTGCTAAAATGTAAAAATGTTCAGGTGCTGCCACACACAGGTCAGTACAAAAACAGTCATTAGCTTCAACACTCCATATTCCACGCACAATTGGCCCGGGGTAGGCCGTCATTGTAAATAACTATTTGTTCTTAACTGACTTGCCTAGTTAAATAAAATAATTACATTGCAGGAATATTGGCTGGAGTGGAATACAGGAAATGGTATCAAACGTAGTTTCCATGTGTTTGATGACATTCCATTCCATTTGCTCCGTTCCAGACATTACTATGAGCCGTTCTCCCCTCAGCAGCCTCCACCGATCTATACTAATTACACTGCAGGAATATTGAGCATAACTCTATTCTAATTACACTGTAGGAATATTGAGCATAACTCTATACTAATTACACTGTAGGAATATTGAGCATAACTCTATTCTAATTACACTGCAGGAATATTGAGCATAACTCTATTCTAATTACACTGCAGGAATATTGAGCATAACTCTATTCTAATTACACTGTAGGAATATTGAGCATAACTCTATACTAATTACACTGCAGGAATATTGAGCATAACTCTATACTAATTACACAGTAGGAATATTGAGCATAACTCTATTCTAATTACACTGCAGGAATATTGAGCATAACTCTATTCTAATTACACTGCAGGAATATTGAGCATAACTCTATTCTAATTACACTGCAGGAATATTGAGCATAACTCTATTCTAATTACACTGTAGGAATATTGAGCATAACTCTATACTAATTACACTGCAGGAATATTGAGCATAACTCTATACTAATTACACTGTAGGAATATTGAGCATAACTCTATTCTAATTACACTGCAGGAATATTGAGCATAACTCTATTCTAATTACACTGCAGCCCTCAGAAATATACGCTGCATTCCAGATGGCACCGTAGGGTCCCTGGTCAATAGTAGTGCACTATATAGGGAATAGGCCATTTAGGACAATAAGTTTCCATCCAATTGGCAACAGATTTTCATGCAAATAATTATAAAAATCTGCATAAAAACAATATGCTGATTTTCCCACCAGAGATTTCCATCTAATTGACTTAGTGCACATAAAAATACCTTTCGTGGTTAAATTCACAAATTCAAAAAGACAAGTTAAATGGGTTTCCGTCTCATTTTCAACTCTACTGATGGTTTTCTCACAAAAAAACATTTGCGTTACATAGCGAGTGCCCACTCTGGTATTGGCATGTGCCCTCCAGCCAACAGTGGGCACTGTATCTGCACGATGACATCATTATGGACAAAAGAGCGAGATTATTTTTATTTGTCAAACGGCAGCCAAGCAACGACGATCAATCATGTCACCAGAATATGACTTCTCTATATTTATTGGATCACCGTGCACGTTCACCACCCTGTGAAGTTCATCGTAACTTATTTCATCTGTAGCCTGATAAACTGCATGGTTTCCCAACGAGTCCTAGTGGGAGGACCACACGTGTCACATGTCATGATTATTATATCAATATTAGCTCACAAAAGCATTTCCACTGACATTTCTCGCATTATTCATTTTACTGACACAAAAAAGATCCCACCTTGTCTAGCGAAATGTGTTTAGTCGACATTTGGAAAGTTTAAATGTTTTATCCGACATGTACTTTACTCACAGAACGATGTTGGATGGAAACATGGTTACAGACATACATTCTGGATCTACTGTTCACTCTGGATCTACTGTTCACTCTGGATCTACTGTTCACTCTGGATCTACTGTTCACTCTGGATCTACTGTTCACTCTGGATCTACTGTTCACTCTGGATCTACTGTTCACTCTGGATCTACTGTTCACTCTGGATCTACTGTTCACTCAGATCTACTGTTCACTCAGATCTACTGTTCATTCTGGATCTACTGTTCACTCTGGATCTACTGTTCATTCTAGATCTAATGTTCATTCTGGATCTACTGTTCACTCAGATCTACTGTTCATTCTAGATCTACTGTACATTCTAGATCTACTGTACATTCTAGATCTACTGTTCACTCTAGATCTACTGTTCATTCTAGATCTACTGTACATTCTAGATCTACTGTACATTCTAGATCTACTGTACATTCTGGATCTACTGTTCACTCAGATCTACTGTTCATTCTGGATCTACTGTTCATTCTAGATCTACTGTTCATTCTAGATCTACTGTTCATTCTAGATCTACTGTTCATTCTGGATCTACTGTTCATTCTAGATCTACTGTTCACTTAGATCTACTGTTCACTCAGATCTACTGTTCACTCTGGATCTACTGTTCACTCAGATCTACTGTTCACTCTGGATCTACTGTTCACTCTGGATCTACTGTTCACTCTGGATCTACTGTTCACTCTGGATCTACTGTTCACTCAGATCTACTGTTCACTCTGGATCTACTGTTCACTCTGGATCTACTGTTCACTCTGGATCTACTGTTCACTCTGGATCTACTGTTCACTCAGGATCTACTGTTCACTCTGGATCTACTGTTCACTCTGGATCTACTGTTCACTCTGGATCTACTGTTCACTCTGGATCTACTGTTCATTCTAGATCTACTGTTCACTCAGATCTACTGTTCAATCTGGATCTACTGTTCACTCTGGATCTACTGTTCACTCTGGATCTACTGTTCATTCTAGATCTACTGTTCACTCAGATCTACTGTTCACTCTAGATCTACTGTTCACTCTAGATCTACTGTTCACTCTGGATCTACTGTTCACTCTGGATCTACTGTTCATTCTGGATCTACTGTTCATTCTGGATCTACTGTTCACTGTAGATCTACTGTTCACTCTGGATCTACTGTACATTCTAGATCTACTGTTCACTCAGATCTACTGTTCACTCTGGATCTACTGTTCACTCTGGATCTACTGTTCACTCTGGATCTACTGTTCATTCTAGATCTACTGTTCACTCTGGATCTACTGTTCACTCTAGATCTACTGTTCACTCTAGATCTACTGTTCACTCTGGATCTACTGTTCACTCTGGATCTACTGTTCATTCTGGATCTACTGTTCATTCTGGATCTACTGTTCACTGTAGATCTACTGTTCATTCTGGATCTACTGTTCATTCTGGATCTACTGTTCACTGTAGATCTACTGTTCACTCTGGATCTACTGTTCACTCTGGATCTACTGTTCATTCTAGATCTACTGTTCACTCTGGATCTACTGTTCACTCTGGATCTACTGTTCATTCTAGATCTACTGTTCACTCTGGATCTACTGTTCACTCCAGAGTGTTTGTGACTGTTTTTTAAATCTGATTTGACTGACTGATCTGATGTGGAATAGAGTTCCATGTAGCCATGGCTCTATGAATCTGATTTTACTGACCTGATGTGGAATAGAGTTCCATGTAGTCATGGCTCTATGAATCTGATTTTACTGACCTGATGTGGAATAGAGTTCCATGTAGTCATGGCTCTATGAATCTGATTTTACTGACCTGATGTGGAATAGAGTTCCATGTAGCCATGGCTCTATGAATCTGATTTGACTGACTGACCTGATGTGGAATAGAGTTCCATGTAGCCATGGCTCTATGAATCTGATTTTACTGACCTGATGTGGAATAGAGTTCCATGTAGCCATGGCTCTATGAATCTGATTTTACTGACTGACCTGATGTGGAATAGAGTTCCATGTAGTCATGGCTCTATGAATCTGATTTTACTGACTGACCTGATGTGGAATAGAGTTCCATGTAGCCATGGCTCTATGAATCTGATTTGACTGACTGACCTGATGTGGAATAGAGTTCCATGTAGCCATGGCTCTATGTAGTGCTGTGCACCTCCCATAGTCTGTTCTGGACTTGGAAATGTCTTGAGTCAATAAGTATTCAGGCCCTTTGTCATGGCAAGCCTAAATAAGTTCAGGAGTAGAAATTTGCTTAACAAGTCACATAATAAGTTGCATAGACTCACTCTGTGTGCAATAATAGTGTTTAAAATGATTTTTTAATGACCACCTCATCTCTGTACACCACATACAATTGTATGTAAGGTCCCTCAGTCGTGTAGTGAATTTCAAACACAGATTCAATCACAAAGACCAGGGAGGTTTTCCAATGCCTCGCAAAGAAAGGCTGGGTTTAATGTCGAAGACACATTTTGGTTGAATTCATTCAGTTGTGCAACTGACTAGGTATCCTCTATCCCTACTGGTAAATAGGTAAAAATATAAAAAGCAGACATTGAAAATCCCTTTGAGCATTGTGAAGTTATTCATTACTTTGGATGGTGTATCAATACACACAGTCAATACAAAGATATAGGTGTCCTTCCTAACTCAGTTGCCAGAGAGGAAGGAAACCGCTCAGGGATTTCACTATGAGGCCAATGGTGACTTTAAAACAGTTGCAGAGTTTAATGGCTGTGATAGGAGAAAACCTGAGGATGGATCAACAACATTGTAGTTACACCACAATACTAACCTAATTGACAGAGTGAAAAGAAGGAAGTGTGTACAGAATAAAAATATTCCAAAACGTGCATCCTGTTTGCAACAAGGCACTAAAGTAATACTGCAAAAAATGTGGCAAAGCAATTCACTTTTTGTCCTGAATACAAAGTGTTATGTTTGGGGCAAATCCAATACAACACATTACTGAGTACCACTCTCCATATTTTCAAGCATAGTGGTGGCTACATCATGTTATGGGTATGCTTGTAATTGTTAAGTACTTTGGAGTTTTTCAGAATAAAAATAAACGGAATTGAGCTAAGCACAGGCTAAATCCTAGAGGAAAACCTGGTTCAATCTGCTTTCCACCAGACACTGGGAAATTAATTATCCTTTCAGCAGGACATTAACCTAAAACACAAGGCCAAATTTACACTGGAGTTGCTTACCAAGAAGACCGTGAATGTTTCTGGGTGGCCGAGTTACAATTTTGACGTAGCCCTTTCCTTCAGTCAAATTACCTAATGGCCTCATGGGTGGAATGTTATTAATATTATTCATAATTTCATAATTTAAAAAAATAATTTCTATGTCAAACTGTTCTGTTATATTTCAGTCTTCTGTGGTGTATATAAAGTGTAATATTGGGACGCAAACTCAAAATGTAATACATTTCAATTCTATATCTGACATGGTACAGGAGTCTTCTTTCTTTAAGTCCATAACCATGTGTGTGAGGTGTGTACTCTTGTTTCAAAGTAGATTTGTTTAAGACTACCAAGAAACACTATGTGTGACCCTGATTTAGCCCTGCAGTGAAAGGTTAAATCTACTTGAAAATCTATGGCAAGACCTGAAAATGGTTGTCTAGCAATGATCAACAACCATTTTGAAGAATTTTTAAAGGAATAATGGGCAAATGTTGCACAATCCAGGTGTGGAAAGCTCTTAGAGACTTACCCAGAAAGACTCACAGCTGTAATCACTGCCAATGTGCTTTTACAAAATATTGACTCAGGGGTGTGAATACTTACATTAATTAGATATTTCTGTATTTCATTTAAATACATTTGCAAAAAAATTTTTTTACACGTTTTCACTTTGTCATTATGGGGTATTGAGTGTCGATGGGTACAAAAATATATATTTAATTCATTTTGAATTCAGGCTGTAACACAACAAAATGTGGAATAAATCAAGGGGTATGAAAACTTTCTTAATGTCATTATTTGGCAATAGTTACAACACACCGACCTGATCTAATTTACAAGATGGGAATAGGTAGAATTCTAGATAGCTGAGCATCTCAAAGAGAACTCTCTGTCGTCTTCTTGTTATCCACACCACATATACCATGTAGAACACTCATGTGTCTGATAAAGAATCACACCATCTTTCGTCATTGCATTTCTATCTGGACATTCATTTGTTATCGAAGTGTGGTAGTGTTGCTTCTGATAGAAACATATCCAGAACATGGATCACTGCACCTGTACACAGCCCATCTGTAATTAGCCCACCCAACTACCTCATCCCAACCACCTCATATTGTTATTTATTTTGCTAATTTGCACCCCAGTATCTCTATTTGCACATCATGTTCTGCACATCTATCACTCCAGTGTTAATACTAAATTGTAATTATTTTGCACTATGGCCTATTTATTGCCTTACCTCCATAACTTACTACATTTGCACACACTGTATATATATTTTCTGTTGTATTTTTGACTTTATGTTTTGTTTACCCCATATGTAACTCTGTGTTGCTGTAGTTTTTATCGCACTGCTTTGCTTTATCTTGGCCAGGTCGCAGTTGTAAATGAGAACTTGTTCTCAACTGGCTTACCTGGTTAAATAAAGGTCAAATAAAATAAAATAAATAATGGTTGCTATATTCTCAGAATATCAGAAATATGTATATTTACAGAATGTCTGTACTTTCTCACATTGACCATTTAACCAATGATGATGCCAGTTATACCAAAACAACACAGAGTTTCATCTCAAAGTCTTAATGTGGAAAAATAGACAAATTGAAACAGAATCACTTAGGACCAGTGTTGGGGTAAAAGTACTGTATTTAAAAGTACTGTATTTAAAAGTACTGTAAAGGAGTAATATAATTAGTTACTTCTTTAATGATTGTAATATTATTACGGTTACTTTTTCAAGTAGGCTCCAAGGCACAAAGCT
Organism: Coregonus lavaretus; assembly: GCF_964263955.1. NCBI lineage: Eukaryota > Metazoa > Chordata > Actinopteri > Salmoniformes > Salmonidae > Coregonus > Coregonus lavaretus. Next base: position 12,518 of record NW_028163204.1, on the reverse strand, counting down.
GGTAGCCAAAAGTTCCAGCAATGCGTGAAAGAGGAGAAATCTATACACATTATGACAATAAACAAGGATGAATCATATGTCCAAGTGATCTAACAACATTTCCATATAAACATTCAAAATGTCTGATAAATGCAATTCAAAATGGCTAAAATGAAATGAACATATATTGCAAAGAACTCAGCTCTCTCAGCTCTCTCTCAGCTCTCTCAGCTCTCTCTCAGCTCTCTCTCAGCTCTCTCTCAGCTCTCTCAGCTCTCTCTCAGCTCTCTCTCAGCTCTCTCTCAGCTCTCTCTCAGCTCTCTCTCAGCTCTCTTAGCTCTCTCAGCTCTCTCAGCTCTCTCTCAGCTCTCTCAGCTCTCTCTCAGCTCTCTCTCAGCTCTCTCTCAGCTCTCTTAGCTCTCTCTTAGCTCTCTCTCAGCTCTCTCTCAGCTCTCTCTCAGCTCTCTCTCAGCTCTCTCTCAGCTCTCTCTCAGCTCTCTCAGCTCTCTCTCAGCTCTCTCAGCTCTCTCAGCTCTCTCTCGGCTCTCTCAGCTCTCTCTCCGCTCTCTCAGCTCTCTCTCAGCTCTCTCTCAGCTCTCTCTCAGCTCTCTCTCAGCTCTCTCTCAGCTCTCTCAGCTCTCTCTCAGCTCTCTCAGCTCTCTCAGCTCTCTCTCGGCTCTCTCAGCTCTCTCTCCGCTCTCTCAGCTCTCTCTCAGCTCTCTCTCAGCTCTCTCTCAGCTCTCTCTCAGCTCTCTCAGCTCTCTCAGCTCTCTCTCAGCTCTCTCAGCTCTCTCGGCTCTCTCTCAGCTCTCTCTCTCAGCTCTCTCTCAGCTCTCTCAGCTCTCTCTCAGCTCTCTCTCAGCTCTCTCTCAGCTCTCTCCCAGCTCTCTCAGCTCTCTCTCAGCTCTCTCTCAGCTCTCTCTCAGCTCTCTCAGCTCTCTCTCAGCTCTCTCTCAGCTCTCTCTCAGCTCTCTCTCAGCTCTCTCAGCTCTCTCTCAGCTCTCTCAGCTCTCTCTCAGCTCTCTCATCTCTCTCTCAGCTCTCTCTCAGCTCTCTCTCAGCTCTCTCTCAGCTCTCTCAGCTCTCTCTCAGCTCTCTCTCAGCTCTCTCTCAGCTCTCTCAGCTCTCTCTCAGCTCTCTCTCAGCTCTCTCTCAGCTCTCTCAGCTCTCTCTCAGCTCTCTCAGCTCTCTCTCAGCTCTCTCAGCTCTCTCAGCTCTCTCTCAGCTCTCTCTCAGCTCTCTCAGCTCTCTCTCAGCTCTCTCAGCTCTCTCTCAGCTCTCTCTCAGCTCTCTCAGCTCTCTCTCAGCTCTCTCAGCTCTCTCTCAGCTCTCTCTCAGCTCTCTCAGCTCTCTCTCAGCTCTCTCTCAGCTCTCTCAGCTCTCTCTCAGCTCTCTCTCAGCTCTCTCAGCTCTCTCTCAGCTCTCTCAGCTCTCTCTCAGCTCTCTCTCAGCTCTCTCAGCTCTCTCTCAGCTCTCTCTCAGCTCTCTCTCAGCTCTCTCAGCTCTCTCTCAGCTCTCTCTCAGCTCTCTCTCAGCTCTCTCAGCTCTCTCAGCTCTCTCTCAGCTCTCTCTCAGCTCTCTCAGCTCTCTCTCAGCTCTCTCAGCTCTCTCTCAGCTCTCTCTCAGCTCTCTCAGCTCTCTCTAAGCTCTCTCAGCTCTCTCTCAGCTCTCTCTCAGCTCTCTCAGCTCTCTCTCAGCTCTCTCTCAGCTCTCTCAGCTCTCTCTCAGCTCTCTCTCAGCTCTCTCTCAGCTCTCTCTCAGCTCTCTCTCAGCTCTCTCAGCTCTCTCTCAGCTCTCTCTCAGCTCTCTCTCAGCTCTCTCTAAGCTCTCTCTCAGCTCTCTCTCAGCTCTCTCAGCTCTCTCTCAGCTCTCTCAGCTCTCTCTCAGCTCTCTCAGCTCTCTCAGCTCTCTCTCAGCTCTCTCTCAGCTCTCTCAGCTCTCTCTCAGCTCTCTCTCAGCTCTCTCTCAGCTCTCTCTCAGCTCTCTCAGCTCTCTCTCAGCTCTCTCTCAGCTCTCTCTCAGCTCTCTCTCAGCTCTCTCAGCTCTCTCTCAGCTCTCTCAGCTCTCTCAGCTCTCTCTCAGCTCTCTCTCAGCTCTCTCTCAGCTCTCTCAGCTCTCTCTCAGCTCTCTCTCAGCTCTCTCTCAGCTCTCTCCCAGCTCTCTCAGCTCTCTCACAGCTCTCTCTCAGCTCTCTCTCAGCTCTCTCTCAGCTCTCTCAGCTCTCTCTCAGCTCTCTCTCAGCTCTCTCAGCTCTCTCAGCTCTCTCTCAGCTCTCTCTCAGCTCTCTCAGCTCTCTCTCAGCTCTCTTTCAGCTCTCTCAGCTCTCTCTCAGCTCTCTCAGCTCTCTCTCAGCTCTCTCTCAGCTCTCTCAGCTCTCTCAGCTCTCTCTCAGCTCTCTCAGCTCTCTCAGCTCTCTCTCAGCTCTCTCAGCTCTCTCTCAGCTCTCTCTCAGCTCTCTCAGCTCTCTCTCAGCTCTCTCAGCTCTCTCAGCTCTCTCTCAGCTCTCTCAGCTCTCTCAGCTCTCTCAGCTCTCTCAGCTCTCTCTCAGCTCTCTCTCAGCTCTCTCAGCTCTCTCAGCTCTCTCTCAGCTCTCTCAGCTCTCTCAGCTCTCTCAGCTCTCTCAGCTCTCTCTCAGCTCTCTCTCAGCTCTCTCAGCTCTCTCTCAGCTCTCTCAGCTCTCTCAGCTCTCTCTCAGCTCTCTCAGCTCTCTCAGCTCTCTCAGCTCTCTCAGCTCTCTCTCAGCTCTCTCTCAGCTCTCTCAGCTCTCTCAGCTCTCTCTCAGCTCTCTCAGCTCTCTCAGCTCTCTCTCAGCTCTCTCAGCTCTCTCAGCTCTCTCAGCTCTCTCAGCTCTCTCTCAGCTCTCTCCCAGCTCTCTCAGCTCTCTCAGCTCTCTCTCAGCTCTCTCTCAGCTCTCTCCCAGCTCTCTCAGCTCTCTCAGCTCTCTCAGCTCTCTCTAAGCTCTCTCAGCTCTCTCTCAGCTCTCTCAGCTCTCTCAGCTCTCTCTCAGCTCTCTCAGCTCTCTACACAAAGTTGCATCCCAAATGGCACCCTATTCCCTATGTAGTGCACTACTTTAGACCAGGGCCCTCCTGATAGCCTTATCATAACAAATAATAGTATGAGGTGATGAGGGAACACACACACACACACACACACTATAATACACACCATAATACACACTATAATGCACACTATAATACACACTATAATACACACCATAATACACACTATAATACACACTATAATACACACCATAATACACACTATAATAAACACTATAATACACACCATAATACACACCATAATACACACCATAATGCACACCATAATGCACACCATAATACACACTATAACACACAACATAATACACACCATAATACACACCATAATACACACCATAATACACACCATAATACACACCATAATACACACCATAATACACACCGTAATACACACATAATACATGCCATAATGCACACCATAATACACACCATAATACACACTATAATACACACCATAATACACACCATAATACACACCATAATACACACCATAATACACACCATAATACATGCCATAATACACACCATAATACACACTATAATACACACTATAATACACACTATAACACACAACATAATACACACCATAATACACACCATAATACACACCATAATACACACCATAATACACACCATAATACACACCATAATACACACCGTAATACACACATAATACATGCCATAATGCACACCATAATACACACCATAATACACACTATAATACACACCATAATACACACCATAATACACACCATAATACACACCATAATACATGCCATAATGCACACCATAATACACACCATAATACACACTATAATACACACTATAATACACACCATAATACACACCATAATACACACCATAATACACACCATAATACATGCCATAATGCACACCATAATACACACCATAATACACACTATAATACACACTATAATACACACCATAATACACACTATAATGCACAGCTGGGGACTAATTAGTAGTGCGTTTGTTGATGCAGACTCTGAGTTGCAGTGTTACACCGGCAGTCATGAGTCATGACCACAGTAAAATTCCACATGACCATTGAGTCACGGTAATCTCCTCTTATGCTCTGGACATGCCTTGGCAGAACCCAACTACCCAACTACCATCAGGTCCTAATGGCCTGGTATGCCGGTATGAAAAATGTATGCACTCACTAACTGTAAGTCGCTCTGGATAAGAGCGTCTGCTAAATGACTTAAAATGTAAAAATGGTACTCAGGGCTCTATTGTCCCTCTAACCATCAGGTCCTAATGGCCTGGTACTCAGGGCTCTATTGTCCCTCTAACCATCAGGTCCTAATGGCCTGGTACTCAGGGCTCTATTGTCCCTCTAACCATCAGGTCCTAATGGCCTGGTACTCAGGGCTCTATTGTCCCTCTAACCATCAGGTCCTAACGGCCTGGTACTCAGGGCTCTATTGTCCCTCTAACCATCAGGTCCTAATGGCCTGGTACTCAGGGCTCTATTGTCCCTCTAACCATCAGGTCCTAATGGCCTGGTACTCAGGGCTCTATTGTCCCTCTAACCATCAGGTCCTAATGGCCTGGTACTCAGGGCTCTATTGTCCCTCTAACCACCAGGTCCTAATGGCCTGGTACTCAGGGCTCTATTGTCCCTCTAACCATCAGGTCCTAATGGCCTGGTACTCAGGGCTCTATTGTCCCTCTAACCATCAGGTCCTAATGGCCTGGTACTCAGGGCTCTATTGTCCCTCTAACCATCAGGTCCTAATGGCCTGGTACTCAGGGCTCTATTGTCCCTCTAACCATCAGGTCCTAATGGCCTGGTACTCAGGGCTCTATTGTCCCTCTAACCATCAGGTCCTAATGGCCTGGTACTCAGGGCTCTATTGTCCCTCTAACCATCAGGTCCTAATGGCCTGGTACTCAGGGCTCTATTGGCCCTCTAACCATCAGGTCCTAATGGCCTGGTACTCAGGGCTCTATTGTCCCTCTAACCATCAGGTCCTAATGGCCTGGTACTCAGGGCTCTATTGTCCCTCTAACCACTCTGACATCAATGCAAATGAAATCGAAAATAACATGAAAACGGTATTGTGCTTTTAAAACTCACCTCACTGTGATGATCAGTTTAAAGAGAGAAGTTCAACATCAGATTGAAACTGAGTCATTGTTCTGTTTATTATCGATGCATAGTCACTTTAACTCTACCTACATGTACATATTACCTCAATTACCTCGACTAGCCGGTGCCCCCGCACATTGACTCTGTACCGGTACCCCCTGTATATAGCCTCCCTACTGTTATTTCCCATTGACTCTGTACCGGTACCCCCTGTATATAGCCTCCCTACTGTTATTTCCCATTGACTCTGTACCGGTACCCCCTGTATATAGCCTCCCTACTGTTATTTCCCATTGACTCTGTACCGGTACCCCCTGTATATAGCCTCCCTACTGTTATTTCCCATTGACTCTGTACCGGTACCCCCTGTATATAGCCTCCCTACTGTTATTTCCCATTGACTCTGTACCGGTACCTCCCTGTATATAGCCTCCCTACTGTTATTTCCCATTGACTCTGTACCGGTACCTCCCTGTATATAGCCTCCCTACTGTTATTTTACTGCTGCTCTTTAATTATGTTTTATTTTTTATTTTTGAGTGATCTATTTTTTAGTTAACGCTTATTTTTCTTAAAACTGCGTTGTTGGTTAAAGGCTTGTAAGTAAGCATTTCACTGTAAGGTCTACACCTGTTGTATTCGGCGCATGTGGCAAATACAATGTGATGTGTGGAGGCCTTGAGATGCTAAACATTTTTATGTTAATTAACGGTCAATTACCGTGAGACCGGCAGTATTTTGCGTGACAATAACCGGCTGACAGAATGTCTTGACCGCCACAGCCCTAGGGACACAGCCCTCAGCCCTAGGGACACAACCCTCAGCCCTAGGGACACAACCCTCAGCCCTAGGGACACAACCCTCAGCCCTAGGGACACAGCCCTCAGCCCTCAGCCCTAGGGACACAGCCCTCAGCCCTAGGGACACAACCCTCAGCCCTCGGGACACAACCCTCAGCCCTCGGGACACAACCCTCAGCCCTAGGGACACAACCCTCAGCCCTAGGGACACAGCCCTCAGCCCTAGGGACACAGCCCTCAGCCCTAGGGACACAACCCTCAGCCCTAGGGACACAACCCTCAGCCCTCGGTCAGACTAAACCTATGCCCTACACACACACACACACACACACACACACACACACACACACACACACACACACACACACACAGACACACACACACACACACACACACAGAGACACACACAGACACACACAGACACCCACACACACACACACACACACACACAGAGACACACACACACACACACACACACACACACACACACACACACACACAGACACACACACACACACACACACACAGAGACACACACAGACACACACAGAGACACACACACACAGAGACACACACACACAGAGACACACACACACAGAGACACACACACACAGAGACACACACACACACACACAAACACACACACACACACACACACACACACACACAGCGCAGACACAGACTCAGGGAAAATATCACGCTTGTCTCTTCTTGCTCAACCGTTTGAAAAGCTTCTGCAGCTGTTGTTGTGTTTTACTACTGGGGAACTTGTTAGACGTTATTCATTAATATTTTGGAAAAGTTGTAAAAACCACAGCGGATGATTTGAATCTTTAGGCCAGACATGTTTATTAGATAGTTTATTACCAGTTAGAATAGTAACACACTATTTATTTATTTATTATTACTCTGGAGGACAAAGACGGAGTATCAAACAGAACACCAACAGCAGAAATATTTGACACTATGGCTATTTTAACTACTTAATGTAACAATGCAACAGAGCCCCTTGGCTGCTGGATGAGAAGGGAACTCAGTTATTCATAAAATATAAATAAATAAAAAGTATTGATATATATATATATATTCACGCAGAACAATGCATCGGTGTGGTTCAGACCATGAACTGTAATGGCAGCTATTGAGCTGAGACCCTCGAAGCAAACGCCTGAAATACGTTCAGTCTCTCTATTCCCTGTAGAATCTCTCTATTCCCTGTAGAGTCTCTCTATTCCCTGTAGAATCTCTCTATTCCCTGTAGAATCTCTCTATTCCCTGTAGAATCTCTCTATTCCCTGTATAATCTCTCTATTCCCTGTAGAATCTCTCTATTCCCTGTAGAGTCTCTCTATTCCCTGTAGAGTCTCTCTATTCCCTGTAGAATCTCTCTATTCCCTGTAGAATCTCTCTATTCCCTGTAGAATCTCTCTATTCCCTGTAGAATCTCTCTATTCCCTGTAGAATCTCTCTATTCCCTGTAGAATCTCTCTATTCCCTGTAGAATCTCTCTATTCCCTGTAGAGTCTCTCTATTCCCTGTAGAATCTCTCTATTCCCTGTAG
>NW_028163205.1:7500-49133 GCF_964263955.1 Coregonus lavaretus | reverse complement strand
CCTCTGGTCTATATGGTCTATACCTCTGGTCTATATGGTCTATACCTCTGGTCTATATGGTCTATACCTCTGGTCTATATGGTATATACCTCTGGTCTATATGGTCTATACCTCTGGTCTATATGGTCTATATGGTCTATACCTCTGGTCTATATGGTCTATACCTCTGGTCTATATGGTCTATACCTCTGGTCTATATGGTCTATACCTCTGGTCTATATGGTCTATACATCTGGTCTATATGGTCTATACCTCTGGTCTATATGGTATATACCTCTGGTCTATATTGTCTATACCTCTGGTCTATATGGTCTATACATCTGGTCTATATGGTCTATACCTCTGGTCTATATGGTCTATACCACTGGTCTATATGGTCTATATGGTCTATATGGTCTATATGGTCTATACCACTGGTCTATATGGTCTATATGGTCTATACCTCTGGTCTATATGGTCTATACATCTGGTCTATATGGTCTATATGGTATATACCTCTGGTCTATATGGTCTATATGGTCTATACCTCTGGTCTATATGGTCTATACCTCTGGTCTATATGGTCTATACATCTGGTCTATATGGTCTATACATCTGGTCAATATGGTCTATACCTCTGGTCTATACCTCTGGTCTATATGGTCTATACCTCTGGTCTATATGGTCTATATGGTCTATACCTCTGGTCTATATGGTCTATACCTCTGGTCTATATGGTCTATACCTCTGGTCTATATGGTCTATACCTCTGGTCTATATGGTCTATACCTCTGGTCTATATGGTCTATATTGTCTATACCTCTGGTCTATATGGTCTATACCTCTGGTCTATATGGTCTATACATCGGGTCTATATGGTCTATACCTCTGGTCTATATGGTATATACCTCTGGTCTATATGGTCTATACCTCTGGTCTATATGGTCTATACCTCTGGTCTATATGGTCTATACCTCTGGTCTATATGGTCTATACCTCTGGTCTATATGGTCTATTCCTCTGGTCTATATGGTCTATACCTCTGGTCTATATGGTCTATACCTCTGGTCTATACCTCTGGTCTATATGGTCTATATCTCTGGTCTATATGGTCTATACCTCTGGTCTATATGGTCTATACCTCTGGTCTATATGGTCTATACCTCTGGTCTATATGGTCTATACCTCTGGTCTATATGGTATATTCCTCTGGTCTATATGGTCTATACCTCTGGTCTATATGGTATATACCTCTGGTCTATATGGTATATACCTCTGGTCTATATGGTCTATACCTCTGGTCTATATGGTCTATACCTCTGGTCTATATGGTATATACCTCTGGTCTATATGGTCTATACCTCTGGTCTATATGGTCTATACCTCTGGTCTATATGGTCTATACCTCTGGTCTATATGGTCTATACCTCTGGTCTATATGGTCTATACCTCTGGTCTATATGGTCTATACCTCTGGTCTATATGGTATATACCTCTGGTCTATATGGTCTATACCTCTGGTCTATATGGTCTATACCTCTGGTCTATATGGTCTATACCTCTGGTCTATATGGTCTATACCACTGGTCTATATGGTCTATACCTCTGGTCTATATGGTCTTTACCTCTGGTCTATATGGTCTATACCTCTGGTCTATATGGTCTATACCTCTGGTCTATATGGTCTATACCTCTGGGCTATATGGTCTATACCTCTGGGCTATATGGTCTATACCTCTGGTCTATATGGTCTATACCTCTGGTCTATATGGTATATACCTCTGGTCTATATGGTCTATACCTATTGTCTATACCTCTGGTCTATATGGTCTATACCTCTGGTCTATATGGTCTATACCTCTGGTCTATATGGTCTATACCACTGGTCTATATGGTCTATACCTCTGGTCTATATGGTCTTTACCTCTGGGCTATATGGTCTATACCTCTGGGCTATATGGTCTATACCTCTGGTCTATATGGTCTATACCTCTGGTCTATATGGTCTATACCTCTGGTCTATATGGTCTATACCTATTGTCTATACCTCTGGTCTATATGGTCTATACATCTGGTCTATATGGTCTATACCTATGGTCTATACCTCTGGTCTATATGGTCTATACATCTGGTCTATATGGTCTATACCTCTGGTCTATATGGTCTATACCTCTGTTCTATATGGTCTATACCTCTGGTCTATATGGTCTATACCTATGGTCTATACCTCTGGTCTATATGGTCTATACCTCTGCTCTATACCTTTTTTTCTTCTTATATCCCTATATGTTTTCATGTCTTAGTATATTCTCTATATATCGTATTCCCCCTTTTACTATAATCGTATCTCTTTCCACTTTTTCTTTTCTACCCCATATCTCCTTCACTCTTCTATTTATCAGTCTTTTCCCCTCCTTCTGTGCCTCTTACGTAAACTATGTTCGTTATTTTCACGATTCCTCTCTTCTTTCATCCCATCTATCCTCTCACTTCCCATCTGTCTCTCCTCTCCTCTTTCTCCCCGTCTCCTCTCTCTCTCCCTCTCTCTCATCTCCTCTTCCTCTTCCTCCCCTTCTCCTCTCCTCTCTCTCTCCCTCTCTCTCATCTCCTCTTCCTCTTCCTCCCCTTCTCCTCTCCTCTCCTCTCTCCTTCTCTCTCATCTCCTCTTCCTCTTCCTCCCTCTCTCTCCTCTCCTCTTCCTCCCCTTCTCCTCTCCTCTCCTCTCTCCCTCTCTCTCATCTCCTCTTCCTCTTCCTCCCCTTCTCCTATCCTCTCCTCTCTCCCTCTCTCTCCTCTCCTCTGCCTCCCTCTCTCTCCTCTCCCCCTCTCCTCTCTCCCCTCTCTCCTCTCATCTTCCTCCACCTCTCCTCTGCCACCCCTTCTCCTATCTGTCTCCCTCTTTCATCTCTCACCCCCCCCCCCCCCCCCATCCCCCCATCTCTACCAAATGACGTTCCATGCGAGATTCCCAAGCTGTCGCCCTGGGAACCACATCGAATGTTCCATGGTGACCATGGTAACGGTTGATGAACATCCGGTGTGGCGGGAGGGGATTCACATTTACACGTGTGGAGGGGGCGGCAGAATGCAGAAATAACACACCAGTGCGTTTGCATGTTTGTGTGTGTGTTTGTGTATTTGTTTGTGTGTGTGCTTGCTTGCTTGCGTGTGTTTTTGCGTGTGTATACTTTGAGAATCTAAACTCCATTGGGCGCCATTTTGGCTCACAATTATATTCCATGTTGATTGCCTTGGACCTTTTTGAGCCAACATGGCCCACTGTTTGCATTACTCTGTATCCTTATGTTTCTGACTGTGGCTGCTGGCCTTAGTCACGTCAATAAAGTCACACACAGCATTCGGCTAATAGCACCGATGGACAGACAAAGAATCCATTATGTCCATATGTTAAATCCATACGTTGCATCACCCCCTCTGGGTGTAGACCATATGCTCTGGCTGAGGGGGATGGAACATAGGGAGGATAGTAGGGCCCTGGTCAAACTAACACTCCTAACACCACTAACACTCCTAACACCACTGACACTCCTAACACCACTGACACTCCTAACACCACTAACACTCCTAACACCACTAACACTCCTAACACCACTAACCCCCCTAATACTCATAACACTCCTAACACAACTAACACTCCTAACACCACTAACACTCCTAACACTCCTAACACCACTAACACTCCTAACTCCACTAACACTACTAACACTCCTAACACCACTAACACTCCTAACACTCCTAACACCACTAACACTCCTAACACTCCTAACCCCACTAACACTCCTAACACTCCTAACACCACTAACACTCCTAACACTCCTAACCCCACTAACACTCCTAACACTCCTAACACCACTAACACTCCTAACCCCACTAACACTCCTAACACCACTAACACTCCTAACACCACTGACACTCCTAACACCACTAACCCCCCTAATACTCATAACACTCCTAACACAACTAACACTCCTAACACCACTAACACTCCTAACACCACTAACACTCCTAACACCACTAACCCCCCTAATACTCATAACACTCCTAATTCCACTAACACTCCAACACCACTGACAAACCTAACAGAACTAACACTCCTAACACTCCTAATAACACTAACACTACTAACATCACTAACACAACTAACACTCGTAACACTCGTAACACCACTAACACTCCTAACACCACTGACACTCCTAACACCACTAACACTCCTAACACCACTAACACTCCTAACACCACTAACACTCCTAACACCACTAACACTCCTAACACTCCTAACACTCCTAACACCACTAACACTCCTAACACCATTAACACTCATAACACCACTAACCCCCCTAATACTTCTAACACTCCTAACACTCCTAACACCACTAACACTCCTAACACCACTAACACTCCTAACAACACTAACACTCCTAATACCACTAACACTCCTAACACTCCGAACACCACTAACACTCCTAACACCACTAACACACCTAACACCACTAACACTCCAACACCACTGACAATCCTAACACAACTAACACTCCTAACACCACTAACACTCCTAACACCCCTAATACTTCTAACACTCCTAACACCACTAACACTCCTAACACCACTAACACTCCTAACACCACTAACACACCTAACTCCACTAACACTCCAACACCACTGACAATCCTAACACCACTAACACCACTAACACTCGTAACACCACTGACACTCCTAACCCCACTAACACTCCTAACACCACTAACACTCCTAACACCACTAACACTCCTAACACCACTAACACTCCTAACACCACTAACACTCCTAACACCACTAACACTCCTAACACCACTAACACTCCTAACACCACTAACACTCATAACTCCACTAACACTCCTAACACCACTAACACTCCTAACACTCCTAACACCACTGACACTCCTAACACTCCTAACACTCCTTACCCCACTAACACTCCTAACACCACTAACACTCCTAACAACACTAACACCACTAACACTCCTAACACCACTAACACTCCTAACACCACTAACACTCCAAACTCCACTAACACCACTAACACCACCAACACTCCTAACATTCCTAACACTCCTAACACCACGAACACTCCTAACACCACTAACACTCCAAACTCCACTGACACTACTAACACCACTAACACGCCTAACACCACTAACACTCCTAACACCACTAACACTCCTAACATTCCTAACACTCCTAACACCACTAACACTCCTAACATTCCTAACACTCCTAACACCACTAACACTCCTAACTCCACTAAGACTCCTAACACCACTAACACTCCTAACACCACTGACACTACTAACACCACTAACACGCCTAACACCACTAACACTCCTAACACCACTAACACTCCTAACATTCCTAACACCACTAACACTCCTAAAACCACTAACACTCCTAACAACAGTAACACCACTAACAATCCTAACACACCTAACTCCACTAACACTCCAACACCACTGACAATCCTAACACAACTAACACTCTTAACACCAATAACACTCCTAAAACTCCTAACCCCACTAACACTCCTAACACCACTGACACTACTAACACCACTAACAAGCCTAACACCACTAACACTCCTAACACCACTAACACTCCTAACACCACTAACACTATTAACATTCCTAACACCACTAACACTCCTAACACCACTAACACTCCTAACAACACTAACACCACTAACACTCCTAACACTCCTAACACTCCTAACACCACTAACACTCCTAACACCACTAACACTCCTAACACCACTAACACTCCTAACACCACTAACACACCTAACTCCACTAACACTCCAACACCACTGACAATCCTAACACTCCTAACACTCCTAACACCACTAACACTAATAACACTCGTAACACCACTGACACTCCTAACCCCACTAACACTCCTAACACCACTAACACTCCTAACACCATTAACCCCCCTAATACTCCTAACACTCCTAACACCACTAACACTCCTAACTCCATTAACACTCCAAACACCACTAACACTCCTAACACCAGTAACACTCCTAACACTCCTAACACCACTAACACTCCTAACACCACTAACACTCCTAACACTCCTAACATCACTATCACTCCAAACACCACTAACACTCCTAACTCCACTAACACTCCAACACCACTAACACACCTAACTCCACTAACACTCCAACTCCACTAACACTCCTAACATCACTATCACTCCAAACACTACTAACACTCCTAACACCACTAACACTCCTAACTCCACTAACACTCCTAACACCACTGACACTACTAACACCACTAACACGCTTAACACCACTAACACTCCTAACACTCCTAACACAACTAACACTCCTAACACCACTAACACTCCTAACATTCCTAACACCACTAACACTCCTAACACCACTAACACTCCTAACACCACTAACATTCCTAACACGACTAACACTCCTAACACGACTAACACTCCTAACACCACTAACACTCCTAACACCACTAACACTCCTAACACTACTAACACTCCTAACACCACTGACACTCCTAACACGACTAACACTCCTAACACCACTAACACTCCTAACACCACTAACACTCGTAACACTCCTAACACCACTAACACTCCTAACACCACTAACACTCCTAACACCACTAACACTCCTAACACCACTAACACTCCTAACACCACTAACACTCCTAACATTCCTAACACCACTAACACTCCTAACACCACTAACACTCCTAACACCACTAACACTCCTAACACCACTAACATTCCTAACACCACTGACACTCCTAACACCACTGACACTCCTAACACCACTAACACTCCTAACACCACTGACACCACTAACACTCCTAACACTACTAACACTCCTAACACCACTGACACTCCTAACACCACTAACACTCCTAACACCACTGACACCACTAACACTCCTAACACTACTAACACTCCTAACTCCACTAAAACTCCTAACTCCACTAACACCACTAACACCACTATCACTCCAAACACCACTAGCACTCCTAACACCAGTAACACTCCTAACTCCACTAACACTCCTAACACCACTAACACTACTAACATCACTAACACGCCTAACACCACTAACACTCCTAACACTCCTAACACCACTAACACTCCTAACATTCCTAACACCACTAACACTCCTAACACCACTAACACTCCTAACACCACTAACACTCCTAACACCACTGACACTCCAAACACCACTACAACTCCTAATTCCACTAACACTCCTAACCTACCTAACCCCACTAACACTCCTAACACCACTAACACTCCTAACACCACTGACACTCCTAACACCACTACAACTCCTAACACCACTAACACCACTAACACCACTAACACTCCTAACACCACTAACACCACTAACACCACTAACACTCCTAACACCACTAACACTCCTATCACTACTAACACTCCTAACTCCACTATCACTCCTAACACCACTAACACTCCTAAAACTACTAACACTCCTAACTTCACTAACACTCCTAACACCACTAACACTCCAAACACTACTAACACCACTAACACTCCTAACACGACTAACACTCCTAACACCACTAACACTCCTAACAACACTAACACCACTAACACTCCTAACACCACTAACACCACTAACACCACTAACACCACTAACACTCCTAACACCACTAACACCACTAACACTCCTATCACCACTAACACTCCTAACTCCACTGACACTCCTAACACTACTAACACTCCTAACACAACTACAACTCCTAACACCACTAACACCACTAACACTCCTAACACCACTAACACCACTAACACCACTAACACTCCTAACACCACTAACACTCCTATCACCACTAACACTCCTAACTCCACTAACACTCCTAACACCACTAACACTCCTAAAACTACTAACACTCCTAACTTCACTAACACTCCTAACACCACTAACACTCCAAACACTCCTAACACCACTAACACTCCTAACACCACTAACACTCCTAACAACACTAACACCACTAACACTCCTAACACCACTAACACCACTAACACTCCTAACACCACTAACACTCCTAACACCACTAACACTCCTAACTCCACTAACACTCCTAAAACTACTAACACTCCTAACTCCACTAACACTCCTAACACCACTAACACTCCTAAAACTACTAACACTCCTAACTTCACTAACACTCTAACACCACTAACACTCCAAACACTCCTAACACCACTAACACTCCTAACACCACTAACACTCCTAACAACACTAACACCACTAACACTCCTAACACCACTAACACCACTAACACTCCTAACACCACTAACACTCCTAACACCACTAACACTCCTAACTCCACTAACACTCCTAAAACTACTAACACTCCTAACACGACTAACACTCCTAACACCACTAACACTCCTAACACCACTAACACTCGTAACACTCCTAACACCACTAACACTCCTAACACCACTAACACTCCTAACACCACTAACACTCCTAACACCACTAACACTCCTAACACCACTAACACTCCTAACATTCCTAACACCACTAACACTCCTAACACCACTAACACTCCTAACACCACTAACATTCCTAACACCACTGACACTCCTAACACCACTGACACTCCTAACACCACTAACACTCCTAACACCACTGACACCACTAACACTCCTAACACTACTAACACTCCTAACACCACTGACACTCCTAACACCACTAACACTCCTAACACCACTGACACCACTAACACTCCTAACACTACTAACACTCCTAACTCCACTAAAACTCCTAACTCCACTAACACCACTAACACCACTATCACTCCAAACACCACTAGCACTCCTAACACCAGTAACACTCCTAACTCCACTAACACTCCTAACACCACTAACACTACTAACATCACTAACACGCCTAACACCACTAACACTCCTAACACTCCTAACACCACTAACACTCCTAACATTCCTAACACCACTAACACTCCTAACACCACTAACACTCCTAACACCACTAACACTCCTAACACCACTGACACTCCAAACACCACTACAACTCCTAATTCCACTAACACTCCTAACCTACCTAACCCCACTAACACTCCTAACACCACTAACACTCCTAACACCACTGACACTCCTAACACCACTACAACTCCTAACACCACTAACACCACTAACACCACTAACACACCTAACACCACTAACACCACTAACACCACTAACACTCCTAACACCACTAACACTCCTATCACTACTAACACTCCTAACTCCACTAACACTCCTAACACCACTAACACTCCTAAAACTACTAACACTCCTAACTTCACTAACACTCCTAACACCAATAACACTCCAAACACTACTAACACCACTAACACTCCTAACACGACTAACACTCCTAACACCACTAACACTCCTAACAACACTAACACCACTAACACTCCTAACACCACTAACACCACTAACACCACTAACACTCCTAACACCACTAACACCACTAACACTCCTATCACCACTAACACTCCTAACTCCACTGACACTCCTAACACTACTAACACTCCTAACACAACTACAACTCCTAACACCACTAACACCACTAACACTCCTAACACCACTAACACCACTAACACCACTAACACTCCTAACACCACTAACACTCCTATCACCACTAACACTCCTAACTCCACTAACACTCCTAACACCACTAACACTCCTAAAACTACTAACGCTCCTAACTTCACTAACACTCCTAACACCACTAACACTCCAAACACTCCTAACACCACTAACACTCCTAACACCACTAACACTCCTAACAACACTAACACCACTAACACTCCTAACACCACTAACACCACTAACACTCCTAACACCACTAACACTCCTAACACCACTAACACTCCTAACTCCACTAACACTCCTAAAACTACTAACACTCCTAACTCCACTAACACTCCTAACACCACTAACACTCCTAAAACTACTAACACTCCTAACTTCACTAACACTCTAACACCACTAACACTCCAAACACTCCTAACACCACTAACACTCCAACACGACTAACACTCCTAACACCACTAACACTCCTAACAACACTAACACTCCTAATACCACTAACACTCCTAACACTCCGAACACCACTAACACACCTAACTCCACTAACACTCGTAACACTCCTAACAACACTGACACTCCTAACACCACTAACACTCCTAACACCACTAACACCACTAACACTCGTAACACTCCTAACAACGCAGACACTCCTAACACCATTAACACTCCTAACACCACTAACCCCTCTAATACTTCTAACACTCCTAACACCACTAACACACCTAACTCCACTAACAATCCAACACCACTGACAATCCTAACAGAACTAACACTCCTAACACCAACAACACTCCTAATACCACTAACACCACTAACACTCGTAACACTCGTAACACCACTAACACTCCTAACACCACTGACACTCCTAACACTCCTAACACTCCTTACCCCACTAACACTCCTAACAACACTAACACTCCTAACAACACTAACACCACTAACACTCCTAACACCACTAACACCACTAACACTCCTAACACAACTAACACCACTAACACTCCTAACACTCCTAACACCACTAACACTCCTAACACCACTAACACACCTAACTCCACTAACACTCCAACACCACTGACAATCCTAACACAACTAACACTCTTAACACCAATAACACTCCTAACACTCCTAACCCCACTAACACTCCTAACACCACTGACACTACTAACACCACTAACACGCCTAACACCACTAACACTCCTAACACCACTAACACTCCTAACACCACTAACACTATTAACATTCCTAACACCACTAACACTCCTAACACCACTAACACTCCTAACAACACTAACACCACTAACACTCCTAACACTCCTAACACTCCTAACACCACTAACACTCCTAACACCACTAACACTCCTAACACCACTAACACTCCTAACACCACTAACACACCTAATTCCACTAACACTCCAACACCACTGACAATCCTAACACAACTAACACTCTTAACACCAATAACACTCCTAACACTCCTAACCCCACTAACACTCCTAACACCACTAACACCACTAACACTCGTAACACTCGTAACACCACTGACACTCCTAACCCCACTAACACTCCTAACACCACTAACACTCCTAACACCACTAACACTCCTAACACCACTAACCCCCCTAATACTCCTAACACTCCTAACACCACTAACACTCCTAACACCACTAACATTCCTAACACCACTGACACTCCTAACACCACTGACACTCCTAACACCACTAACACTCCTAACACCACTGACACCACTAACACTCCTAACACTACTAACACTCCTAACACCACTGACACTCCTAACACCACTAACACTCCTAACACCACTGACACCACTAACACTCCTAACACTACTAACACTCCTAACTCCACTAAAACTCCTAACTCCACTAACACCACTAACACCACTATCACTCCAAACACCACTAGCACTCCTAACACCAGTAACACTCCTAACTCCACTAACACTCCTAACACCACTAACACTACTAACATCACTACCACGCCTAACACCACTAACACTCCTAACACTCCTAACACCACTAACACTCCTAACATTCCTAACACCACTAACACTCCTAACACCACTAACACTCCTAACACCACTAACACTCCTAACACCACTGACACTCCAAACACCACTACAACTCCTAATTCCACTAACACTCCTAGCACCACTAACACTCCTAACTCCACTAACACTTCTAACTCCATTAACACTCCAAACACCACTAACACTCCTAACACCAGTAACACTCCTAACACTCCTAACACCACTAACACTCCTAACACCACTAACACTCCTAACACCACTAACACTACTAACACTCCTAACACTCCTAACACCACTAACACTCCTAACACCACTAACACTCCTAACACTCCTAACACCACTAACACTCCTAACACCACTAACACTCCTAACTCCACTAACACCACTAACACTCCTAACATAACTATCACTCCAAACACTACTAACACTCCTAACACCACTAACACTCCTAACTCCACTAACACTCCTAACACCACTGACACTACTAACACCACTAACACGCCTAACACTACTAACACCACTAACACTCCTAACATTCCTAACACCACTAACACTCCTAACATTCCTAACACCACTAACACGCCTAACACCACTAACACTCCTAACACTCCTAACACAACTAACACTCCTAACACCACTAACACTCCTAACATTCCTAACACCACTAACACTCCTAACACCACTAACACTCCTAACATTCCTAACACCACTAACACTCCTAACACCACTAACACTCCTAACACCACTAACATTCCTAACACCACTGACACTCCTAACACCACTAACACTCCTAACACTACTAACACTCCTAACACCACTGACACTCCTAACACCACTAACACTCCTAACACCACTAACACTCCTAACACCACTAACACTCGTAACACTCCTAACACCACTGACACTCCTAACACCACTAACACTCCT
This sequence comes from Coregonus lavaretus, assembly GCF_964263955.1. NCBI lineage: Eukaryota > Metazoa > Chordata > Actinopteri > Salmoniformes > Salmonidae > Coregonus > Coregonus lavaretus. Next base: position 36,508 of record NW_028163205.1, on the reverse strand, counting down.
AACACCACTAACACTCCTAACACCACTAACACTCCTAACACCACTAACCCCTCTAATACTTCTAACACTCCTAACACCACTAACACACCTAACTCCACTAACAATCCAACACCACTGACAATCCTAACAGAACTAACACTCCTAACACCAACAACACTCCTAATACCACTAACACCACTAACACTCGTAACACTCGTAACACCACTAACACTCCTAACACCACTGACACTCCTAACACTCCTAACACTCCTTACCCCACTAACACTCCTAACAACACTAACACTCCTAACAACACTAACACCACTAACACTCCTAACACCACTAACACCACTAACACTCCTAACACAACTAACACCACTAACACTCCTAACACTCCTAACACCACTAACACTCCTAACACCACTAACACACCTAACTCCACTAACACTCCAACACCACTGACAATCCTAACACAACTAACACTCTTAACACCAATAACACTCCTAACACTCCTAACCCCACTAACACTCCTAACACCACTGACACTACTAACACCACTAACACGCCTAACACCACTAACACTCCTAACACCACTAACACTCCTAACACCACTAACACTATTAACATTCCTAACACCACTAACACTCCTAACACCACTAACACTCCTAACAACACTAACACCACTAACACTCCTAACACTCCTAACACTCCTAACACCACTAACACTCCTAACACCACTAACACTCCTAACACCACTAACACTCCTAACACCACTAACACACCTAATTCCACTAACACTCCAACACCACTGACAATCCTAACACAACTAACACTCTTAACACCAATAACACTCCTAACACTCCTAACCCCACTAACACTCCTAACACCACTAACACCACTAACACTCGTAACACTCGTAACACCACTGACACTCCTAACCCCACTAACACTCCTAACACCACTAACACTCCTAACACCACTAACACTCCTAACACCACTAACCCCCCTAATACTCCTAACACTCCTAACACCACTAACACTCCTAACACAACTAACACTCCTAGCACCACTAACACTCCTAACTCCACTAACACTTCTAACTCCATTAACACTCCAAACACCACTAACACTCCTAACACCAGTAACACTCCTAACACTCCTAACACCACTAACACTCCTAACACCACTAACACTCCTAACACCACTAACACTACTAACACTCCTAACACTCCTAACACCACTAACACTCCTAACACCACTAACACTCCTAACACTCCTAACACCACTAACACTCCTAACACCACTAACACTCCTAACTCCACTAACACCACTAACACTCCTAACATAACTATCACTCCAAACACTACTAACACTCCTAACACCACTAACACTCCTAACTCCACTAACACTCCTAACACCACTGACACTACTAACACCACTAACACGCCTAACACTACTAACACCACTAACACTCCTAACATTCCTAACACCACTAACACTCCTAACATTCCTAACACCACTAACACGCCTAACACCACTAACACTCCTAACACTCCTAACACAACTAACACTCCTAACACCACTAACACTCCTAACATTCCTAACACCACTAACACTCCTAACACCACTAACACTCCTAACATTCCTAACACCACTAACACTCCTAACACCACTAACACTCCTAACACCACTAACATTCCTAACACCACTGACACTCCTAACACCACTAACACTCCTAACACTACTAACACTCCTAACACCACTGACACTCCTAACACCACTAACACTCCTAACACCACTAACACTCCTAACACCACTAACACTCGTAACACTCCTAACACCACTGACACTCCTAACACCACTAACACTCCTAACACCACTAACACTCCTAACACCACTAACACTCCTAACACCACTAACACTCCTAACACCACTAACACTCCTAACACCACTAACACTCCTAACACCACTGACACTCCTAACACCACTAACACTCCTAACACCACTGACACCACTAACACTCCTAACACTACTAACACTCCTAACACCACTAACACTCCTAACACCACCAACACTCCTAACTCCACTAAAACTCCTAACACCACTAAAACTCCTAACACCACTAGCACTCCTAACACCACTAACACTCGTAACACTCCTAACACCACTGACACTCCTAACACCACTAACACTCCTAACACCACTAACACTCCTAACACCACTAACACTCCTAACACCACTAACACTCCTAACACCACTAACACTCCTAACACCACTAACACTCCTAACACCACTAACACTCCTAACACCACTAACACTCCTAACACCACTAACACTCCTAACACCACTGACACTCCTAACACCACTAACACTCCTAACACCACTGACACCACTAACACTCCTAACACTACTAACACTCCTAACACCACTAACACTCCTAACACCACCAACACTCCTAACTCCACTAAAACTCCTAACACCACTAAAACTCCTAACACCACTAGCACTCCTAACACCACTAACACTCGTAACACTCCTAACACCACTGACACTCCTAACACCACTAACACTCCTAACACCACTAACACTCCTAACACCACTAACACTCCTAACACCACTAACACTCCTAACACCACTAACACTCCTAACACCACTAACACTCCTAACACCACTGACACTCCTAACACCACTAACACTCCTAACACCACTAACACTCCTAACACCACTGACACCACTAACACTCCTAACACCACTAACACTCCTAACACCACTAACACTCCTAACACCACTAACACTCCTAACACCACTAACACTCCTAACACCACTAACACTCCTAACACCACTAACACTCCTAACACCACTAACACTCCTAACACCACTGACACTCCTAACACCACTAACACTCCTAACACCACTAACACTCCTAACACCACTGACACCACTAACACTCCTAACACCACTAACACTCCTAACACCACTAACACTCCTAACACCACTAACACTCCTAACACCACTAACACTCCTAACACCACTGACACTCCTAACACCACTAACACTCCTAACACCACTGACACCACTAACACTCCTAACACTACTAACACTCCTAACACCACTAACACTCCTAACACCACCAACACTCCTAACTCCACTAAAACTCCTAACACCACTAAAACTCCTAACTCCACTAACACTCCTAACACCACTAACACTACTAACACCACTAACACGCCTAACACCACTAACACTCCTAACATTCCTAACACCACTAACACTCCTAACACCACTAACAATCCTAACACCACTAACACTCCTAACACCAATGACACTCCTAACACCACTAACACTCCAAACACCACTACAACTCCTAATTCCACTAACACTCCTAACCTACCTAACCCCACTAACACTCCTAACAACCACTAACACTCCTAACACCACTAACACTCCTAACACCACTAACACTCCTAACACCACTGACACTCCTAACACCACTAACACTCCTAACACAACTACAACTCCTAACACCACTAACACCACTAACACTCCTAACACTCCTAACTCCACTAACACTCCTAACACCACTAACACTCCTAAAACTACTAACACTCCTAACTCCACTAACACTCCTAAAACTACTAACACTCCTAACACCACTAACACTCCTAACACCACTAACACTCCTAACTCCACTAACACCACTAACACTCCTAACATAACTATCACTCCAAACACTACTAACACTCCTAACACCACTAACACTCCTAACTCCACTAACACTCCTAACACCACTGACACTACTAACACCACTAACACGCCTAACACTACTAACACCACTAACACTCCTAACATTCCTAACACCACTAACACTCCTAACATTCCTAACACCACTAACACGCCTAACACCACTAACACTCCTAACACTCCTAACACAACTAACACTCCTAACACCACTAACACTCCTAACATTCCTAACACCACTAACACTCCTAACACCACTAACACTCCTAACACCACTAACATTCCTAACACCACTGACACTCCTAACACCACTAACACTCCTAACACTCCTAACACCACTGACACTCCTAACACCACTAACACTCCTAACACCACTAACACTCCTAACACCACTAACACTCGTAACACTCCTAACACCACTGACACTCCTAACACCACTAACACTCCTAACACCACTAACACTCCTAACACCACTAACACTCCTAACACCACTAACACTCCTAACACCACTAACACTCCTAACACCACTAACACTCCTAACACCACTGACACTCCTAACACCACTAACACTCCTAACACCACTGACACCACTAACACTCCTAACACTACTAACACTCCTAACACCACTAACACTCCTAACACCACCAACACTCCTAACTCCACTAAAACTCCTAACACCACTAAAACTCCTAACACAACTAGCACTCCTAACACCAGTAACAATCCTAACTCCACTAACACTCCTAACACCACTAACACTACTAACACCACTAACACGCCTAACACCACTAACACTCATAACATTCCTAACACCACTAACACTCCTAACACCACTAACAATCCTAACACCACTAACACTCCTAACACCAATGACACTCCTAACACCACTAACACTCCAAACACCACTACAACTCCTAATTCCACTAACACTCCTAACCTACCTAACCCCACTAACACTCCTAACACCACTAACACTCCTAACACCACTAACACTCCTAACACCACTAACACTCCTAACACCACTGACACTCCTAACACCACTAACACTCCTAACACAACTACAACTCCTAACACCACTAACACCACTAACACTCCTAACACCACTAACACCACTAACACTCCTATCACCACTAACACTCCTAACTCCACTAACACTCCTAACACCACTAACACTCCTAAAACTACTAACACTCCTAACTCCACTAACACTCCTAAAACTACTAACACTCCTAACTCCACTAACACTCATAACACCACTAACATTACTAACACCACTAACACTCCTAACACCACTAACACTCCTATCACCACTAACACTCCTAACTCCACTAACACTCCTAACACCACTAACACTCCTAAAACTACTAACACAACTAACTTCACTAACACTCCTAACACCACTAACACTCCAAACACTCCTAACACCACTAACACTCCTAACACGACTAACACTCCTAACACCACTAACACTCCTAACAACACTAACACCACTAACACACCTAACTCCACTAACACTCCAACACCACTGACAATCCTAACACAACTAACACTCTTAACACCAATAACACTCCTAACACTCCTAACCCCACTAACACTCCTAACACCATTGACACTACTAACACCACTAACACGCCTAACACCACTAACAATCCAACACCACTGACAATCCTAACAGAACTAACACTCCTAACACCAACAACACTCCTAATACCACTAACACCACTAACACTCGTAACACTCGTAACACCACTAACACTCCTAACACCACTGACACTCCTAACACTCCTAACACTCCTTACCCCACTAACACTCCTAACACCACTAACACTCCTAACAACACTAACACCACTAACACTCCTAACACTCCTAACACCACTAACACTCCTAACACCACTAACTCCACTAACACTCCAACACCACTGACAATCCTAACACAACTAAAACTCTTAACACCAATAACACTCCTAACACTCCTAACCCCACTAACACTCCTAACACCATTGACACTACTAACACCACTAACACGCCTAACACCACTAACACTCCTAACACCACTAACAATCCTAACACCACTAACACTATTAACATTCCTAACACCAATAACACTCCTAACACCACTAACACTCTTAACAACACTAACACCACTAACACTCCTAACACTCCTAACAATCCTAACACCACTAACACTCCTAACACCACTAACACTCCTAACACCACTAACACACCTAACTCCACTAACACTCCAACACCACTGACAATCCTAACACAACTAACACTCTTAACACCAATAACACTCCTAACACCACTAACACCACTAACACTCGTAACACTCCTAACAACACTGACACGCCTAACACCATTAACACTCCTAACACCACTAACCCCTCTAATACTTCTAACACTCCTAACACCACTAACACACCTAACTCAACTAACACTCCAACACCACTGACAATCCTAACAGAACTAACACTCCTAACACCAACAACACTCCTAATATCACTAACACCACTAACACTCGTAACACTCGTAACACCACTAACACTCCTAACACCACTGACACTCCTAACACTCCTAACACTCCTTACCCCACTAACACTCCTAACACCACTAACACTCCTAACAACACTAACACCACTAACACTCCTAACACCACTAACACCACTAACACTCCTAACACAAATAACACCACTAACACTCCTAACACTCCTAACACCACTAACACTCCTAACACCACTAACACACCTAACTCCACTAACACTCCAACACCACTGACAATCCTAACACAACTAACACTCTTAATACCAATAACACTCCTAACACTCCTAACCCCACTAACACTCCTAACACCACTGACACTACTAACACCACTAACACGCCTAACACCACTAACACTCCTAACACCACTAACACTCCTAACACCACTAACACTATTAACATTCCTACCACCACTAACACTCCTAACACCACTAACACTCCTAACAACACTAACACTCCTAACACCACTAACACACCTAATTCCACTAACACTCCAACACCACTGACAATCCTAACACAACTAACACTCTTAACACCAATAACACTCCTTTCACTCCTAACCCCACTAACACTCCTAACACCACTAACACCACTAACACTCGTAACACTCGTAACACCACTGACACTCCTAACCCCACTAACACTCCTAACACCACTAACACTCCTAACACCACTAACACTCCTAACACCACTAACCCCCCTAATACTCCTAACACTCCTAACACCACTAACACTCCTAACACAACTAACACTCCTAACACCACTAACACTCCTAACTCCACTAACACTCCTAACTCCATTAACACTCCAAACACCACTAACACTCCTAACACCAGTAACACTCCTAACACTCCTAACACCACTAACACTCCTAACACCACTAACACTCCTAACACTCCTAACACCACTAACACTCCTAACACCACTAACACTCCTAACTCCACTAACACCACTAACACTCCTAACATCACTATCACTCCAAACACTACTAACACTCCTAACTCCACTAACACTCCTAACACCACTGACACTACTAACACCACTAACACGCCTAACACCACTAACACTCCTAACACTCCTAACACAACTAACACTCCTAACACCACTAACACTCCTAACATTCCTAACACCACTAACACTCCTAACACCACTAACACTCCTAACACCACTAACATTCCTAACACCACTGACACTCCTAACACCACTAACACTCCTAACACTACTAACACTCCTAACACCACTGACACTCCTAACACGACTAACACTCCTAACACCACTAACACTCCTAACACCAATAACACTCCTAACACCACTAACACCACTAACACTCGTAACACTCCTAACAACACTGACACTCCTAACACCATTAACACTCCTAACACCACTAACCCCTCTAATACTTCTAACACTCCTAACACCACTAACACACCTAACTCCACTAACACTCCAACACCACTGACAATCCTAACAGAACTAACACTCCTAACACCAACAACACTCCTAATATCACTAACACCACTAACACTCGTAACACTCGTAACACCACTAACACTCCTAACACCACTGACACTCCTAACACTTCTAACACTCCTTACCCCACTAACACTCCTACCACCACTAACACTCCTAACAACACTAACACCACTAACACTCCTAACACCACTAACACCACTAACACTCCTAACACTCCTAACACCACTAACACTCCTAACACCACTAACACACCTAACTCCACTAACACTCCAACACCACTGACAATCCTAACACAACTAACACTCTTAATACCAATAACACTCCTAACACTCCTAACCCCACTAACACTCCTAACACCACTGACACTACTAACACCACTAACACGCCTAACACCACTAACACTCCTAACACCACTAACACTCCTAACACCACTAACACTATTAACATTCCTAACACCACTAACACTCCTAACACCACTAACACTCCTAACAACACTAACACCACTAACACTCCTAACACTCCTAACACCACTAACACTCCTAACACCACTAACACTCCTAACACCACTAACACTCCTAACACCACTAACACACCTAATTCCACTAACACTCCAACACCACTGACAATCCTAACACAACTAACACTCTTAACACCAATAACACTCCTAACACTCCTAACCCCACTAACACTCCTAACACCACTAACACCACTAACACTCGTAACACTCGTAACACCACTGACACTCCTAACCCCACTAACACTCCTAACACCACTAACACTCCTAACACCACTAACACTCCTAACACCACTAACCCCCCTAATACTCCTAACACTCCTAACACCACTAACACTCCTAACACAACTAACACTCCTAACACCACTAACACTCCTAACTCCACTAACACTCCTAACTCCATTAACACTCCAAACACCACTAACACTCCTAACACCAGTAACACTCCTAACACTCCTAACACCACTAACACTCCTAACACCACTAACACTCCTAACACTCCTAACACCACTAACACTCCTAACACCACTAACACTCCTAACTCCACTAACACCACTAACACTCCTAACATCACTATCACTCCAAACACTACTAACACTCCTAACACCACTAACACTCCTAACTCCACTAACACTCCTAACACCACTGACACTACTAACACCACTAACACGCCTAACACCACTAACACTCCTAACACTCCTAACACAACTAACGCTCCTAACACCACTAACACTCCTAACATTCCTAACACCACTAACACTCCTAACACCACTAACACTCCTAACACCACTAACATTCCTAACACCACTGACACTCCTAACACCACTAACACTCCTAACACTACTAACACTCCTAACACCACTGACACTCCTAACACGACTAACACTCCTAACACCACTAACACTCCTAACACCAATAACACTCCTAACACCACTAACACCACTAACACTCGTAACACTCCTAACAACACTGACACTCCTAACACCATTAACACTCCTAACACCACTAACCCCTCTAATACTTCTAACACTCCTAACACCACTAACACACCTAACTCCACTAACACTCCAACACCACTGACAATCCTAACAGAACTAACACTCCTAACACCAACAACACTCCTAATATCACTAACACCACTAACACTCGAAACACTCGTAACACCACTAACACTCCTAACACCACTGACACTCCTAACACTTCTAACACTCCTTACCCCACTAACACTCCTAACACCACTAACACTCCTAACAACACTAACACCACTAACACTCCTAACACCACTAACACCACTAACACTCCTAACACAAATAACACCACTAACACTCCTAACACTCCTAACACCACTAACACTCCTAACACCACTAACACACCTAACTCCACTAACACTCCAACACCACTGACAATCCTAACACAACTAACACTCTTAATACCAATAACACTCCTAACACTCCTAACCCCACTAACACTCCTAACACCACTGACACTACTAACACCACTAACACGCCTAACACCACTAACACTCCTAACACCACTAACACTCCTAACACCACTAACACTATTAACATTCCTAACACCACTAACACTCCTAACACCACTAACACTCCTAACAACACTAACACCACTAACACTCCTAACACTCCTAACACCACTAACACTCCTAACACCACTAACACTCCTAACACCACTAACACTCCTAACACCACTAACACACCTAATTCCACTAACACTCCAACACCACTGACAATCCTAACACAACTAACACTCTTAACACCAATAACACTCCTAACACTCCTAACCCCACTAACACTCCTAACACCACTAACACTCGTAACACTCGTAACACCACTGACACTCCTAACCCCACTAACACTCCTAACACCACTAACACTCCTAACACCACTAACACTCCTAACACCACTAACCCCCCTAATACTCCTAACACTCCTAACACCACTAACACTCCTAACACAACTAACACTCCTAACACCACTAACACTCCTAACTCCACTAACACTCCTAACTCCATTAACACTCCAAACACCACTAACACTCCTAACACCAGTAACACTCCTAACACTCCTAACACCACTAACACTCCTAACACCACTAACACTCCTAACACTCCTAACCCCACTAACACTCCTAACACCACTAACACCACTAACACTCGTAACACTCGTAACACCACTGACACTCCTAAACCCACTAACACTCCTAACACCACTAACACTCCTAATACCACTAACACTCCTAACACCACTAACCCCCCTAATACTCCTAACACTCCTAACACCACTAACACTCCTAACACAACTAACACTCCTAACACCACTAACACTCCTAACTCCACTAACACTCCTAACTCCATTAACACTCCAAACACCACTAACACTCCTAACACCAGTAACACTCCTAACACTCCTAACACCACTAACACTCCTAACACCACTAACACTCCTAACACTCCTAACACCACTAACACTCCTAACACCACTAACACTCCTAACTCCACTAACACCACTAACACTCCTAACATCACTATCACTCCAAACACTACTAACACTCCTAACACCACTAACACTCCTAACTCCACTAACACTCCTAACACCACTGACACTACTAACACCACTAACACGCCTAACACCACTAACACTCCTAACACTCCTAACACAACTAACACTCCTAACACCACTAACACTCCTAACATTCCTAACACCACTAACACTCCTAACACCACTAACACTCCTAACACCACTAACATTCCTAACACCACTGACACTCCTAACACCACTAACACTCCTAACACTACTAACACTCCTAACACCACTGACACTCCTAACACGACTAACACTCCTAACACCACTAACACTCCTAACACCAATAACACTCCTAACACCACTAACACCACTAACACTCGTAACACTCCTAACAACACTGACACTCCTAACACCATTAACACTCCTAACACCACTAACCCCTCTAATACTTCTAACACTCCTAACACCACTAACACACCTAACTCCACTAACACTCCAACACCACTGACAATCCTAACAGAACTAACACTCCTAACACCAACAACACTCCTAATATCACTAACACCACTAACACTCGTAACACTCGTAACACCACTAACACTCCTAACACCATTGACACTCCTAACACTTCTAACACTCCTTACCCCACTAACACTCCTAACACCACTAACACTCCTAACAACACTAACACCACTAACACTCCTAACACCACTAACACCACTAACACTCCTAACACAAATAACACCACTAACACTCCTAACACTCCTAACACCACTAACACTCCTAACACCACTAACACACCTAACTCCACTAACACTCCAACACCACTGACAATCCTAACACAACTAACACTCTTAATACCAATAACACTCCTAACACTCCTAACCCCACTAACACTCCTAACACCACTGACACTACTAACACCACTAACACGCCTAACACCACTAACACTCCTAACACCACTAACACTCCTAACACCACTAACACTATTAACATTCCTAACACCACTAACACTCCTAACACCACTAACACTCCTAACAACACTAACACCACTAACACTCCTAACACTCCTAACACCACTAACACTCCTAACACCACTAACACTCCTAACACCACTAACACTCCTAACACCACTAACACTCCTAACACCACTAACACTCCTAACACCACTAACCCCCCTAATACTCCTAACACTCCTAACACCACTAACACTCCTAACACAACTAACACTCCTAACACCACTAACACTCCTAACTCCACTAACACTCCTAACTCCATTAACACTCCAAACACCACTAACACTCCTAACACCAGTAACACTCCTAACACTCCTAACACCACTAACACTCCTAACACCACTAACACTCCTAACACTCCTAACACCACTAACACTCCTAACACCACTAACACTCCTAACTCCACTAACACCACTAACACTCCTAACATCACTATCACTCCAAACACTACTAACACTCCTAACACCACTAACACTCCTAACTCCACTAACACTCCTAACACCACTGACACTACTAACACCACTAACACGCCTAACACCACTAACACTCCTAACACTCCTAACACAACTAACACTCCTAACACCACTAACACTCCTAACATTCCTAACACCACTAACACTCCTAACACCACTAACACTCCTAACACCACTAACATTCCTAACACCACTGACACTCCTAACACCACTAACACTCCTAACACTACTAACACTCCTAACACCACTGACACTCCTAACACGACTAACACTCCTAACACCACTAACACTCCTAACACCAATAACACTCCTAACACCACTAACACCACTAACACTCATAACACTCCTAACAACACTGACACTCCTAACACCATTAACACTCCTAACACCACTAACACTCCTAACACCAATAACACTCCTAACACCACTAACACCACTAACACTCGTAACACTCCTAACAACACTGACACTCCTAACACCATTAACACTCCTAACACCACTAACCCCTCTAATACTTCTAACACTCCTAACACCACTAACACACCTAACTCCACTAACACTCCAACACCACTGACAATCCTAACAGAACTAACACTCCTAACACCAACAACACTCCTAATATCACTAACACCACTAACACTCGTAACACTCGTAACACCACTAACACTCCTAACACCACTGACACTCCTAACACTTCTAACACTCCTTACCCCACTAACACTCCTAACACCACTAACACTCCTAACAACACTAACACCACTAACACTCCTAACACCACTAACACCACTAACACTCCTAACACAAATAACACCACTAACACTCCTAACACTCCTAACACCACTAACACTCCTAACACCACTAACACACCTAACTCCACTAACACTCCAACACCACTGACAATCCTAACACAACTAACACTCTTAATACCAATAACACTCCTAACACTCCTAACCCCACTAACACTCCTAACACCACTGACACTACTAACACCACTAACACGCCTAACACCACTAACACTCCTAACACCACTAACACTCCTAACACCACTAACACTATTAACATTCCTAACACCACTAACACTCCTAACACCACTAACACTCCTAACAACACTAACACCACTAACACTCCTAACACTCCTAACACCACTAACACTCCTAACACCACTAACACTCCTAACACCACTAACACTCCTAACACCACTAACACACCTAATTCCACTAACACTCCAACACCACTGACAATCCTAACACAACTAACACTCTTAACACCAATAACACTCCTAACACTCCTAACCCCACTAACACTCCTAACACCACTAACACTCGTAACACTCGTAACACCACTGACACTCCTAACCCCACTAACACTCCTAACACCACTAACACTCCTAACACCACTAACACTCCTAACACCACTAACCCCCCTAATACTCCTAACACTCCTAACACCACTAACACTCCTAACACAACTAACACTCCTAACACCACTAACACTCCTAACTCCACTAACACTCCTAACTCCATTAACACTCCAAACACCACTAACACTCCTAACACCAGTAACACTCCTAACACTCCTAACACCACTAACACTCCTAACACCACTAACACTCCTAACACTCCTAACCCCACTAACACTCCTAACACCACTAACACCACTAACACTCGTAACACTCGTAACACCACTGACACTCCTAAACCCACTAACACTCCTAACACCACTAACACTCCTAATACCACTAACACTCCTAACACCACTAACCCCCCTAATACTCCTAACACTCCTAACACCACTAACACTCCTAACACAACTAACACTCCTAACACCACTAACACTCCTAACTCCACTAACACTCCTAACTCCATTAACACTCCAAACACCACTAACACTCCTAACACCAGTAACACTCCTAACACTCCTAACACCACTAACACTCCTAACACCACTAACACTCCTAACACTCCTAACACCACTAACACTCCTAACACCACTAACACTCCTAACTCCACTAACACCACTAACACTCCTAACATCACTATCACTCCAAACACTACTAACACTCCTAACACCACTAACACTCCTAACTCCACTAACACTCCTAACACCACTGACACTACTAACACCACTAACACGCCTAACACCACTAACACTCCTAACACTCCTAACACAACTAACACTCCTAACACCACTAACACTCCTAACATTCCTAACACCACTAACACTCCTAACACCACTAACACTCCTAACACCACTAACATTCCTAACACCACTGACACTCCTAACACCACTAACACTCCTAACACTACTAACACTCCTAACACCACTGACACTCCTAACACGACTAACACTCCTAACACCACTAACACTCCTAACACCAATAACACTCCTAACACCACTAACACCACTAACACTCGTAACACTCCTAACAACACTGACACTCCTAACACCATTAACACTCCTAACACCACTAACCCCTCTAATACTTCTAACACTCCTAACACCACTAACACACCTAACTCCACTAACACTCCAACACCACTGACAATCCTAACAGAACTAACACTCCTAACACCAACAACACTCCTAATATCACTAACACCACTAACACTCGTAACACTCGTAACACCACTAACACTCCTAACACCATTGACACTCCTAACACTTCTAACACTCCTTACCCCACTAACACTCCTAACACCACTAACACTCCTAACAACACTAACACCACTAACACTCCTAACACCACTAACACCACTAACACTCCTAACACAAATAACACCACTAACACTCCTAACACTCCTAACACCACTAACACTCCTAACACCACTAACACACCTAACTCCACTAACACTCCAACACCACTGACAATCCTAACACAACTAACACTCTTAATACCAATAACACTCCTAACACTCCTAACCCCACTAACACTCCTAACACCACTGACACTACTAACACCACTAACACGCCTAACACCACTAACACTCCTAACACCACTAACACTCCTAACACCACTAACACTATTAACATTCCTAACACCACTAACACTCCTAACACCACTAACACTCCTAACAACACTAACACCACTAACACTCCTAACACTCCTAACACCACTAACACTCCTAACACCACTAACACTCCTAACACCACTAACACTCCTAACACCACTAACACTCCTAACACCACTAACACTCCTAACACCACTAACCCCCCTAATACTCCTAACACTCCTAACACCACTAACACTCCTAACACAACTAACACTCCTAACACCACTAACACTCCTAACTCCACTAACACTCCTAACTCCATTAACACTCCAAACACCACTAACACTCCTAACACCAGTAACACTCCTAACACTCCTAACACCACTAACACTCCTAACACCACTAACACTCCTAACACTCCTAACACCACTAACACTCCTAACACCACTAACACTCCTAACTCCACTAACACCACTAACACTCCTAACATCACTATCACTCCAAACACTACTAACACTCCTAACACCACTAACACTCCTAACTCCACTAACACTCCTAACACCACTGACACTACTAACACCACTAACACGCCTAACACCACTAACACTCCTAACACTCCTAACACAACTAACACTCCTAACACCACTAACACTCCTAACATTCCTAACACCACTAACACTCCTAACACCACTAACACTCCTAACACCACTAACATTCCTAACACCACTGACACTCCTAACACCACTAACACTCCTAACACTACTAACACTCCTAACACCACTGACACTCCTAACACGACTAACACTCCTAACACCACTAACACTCCTAACACCAATAACACTCCTAACACCACTAACACCACTAACACTCATAACACTCCTAACAACACTGACACTCCTAACACCATTAACACTCCTAACACCACTAACCCCTCTAATACTTCTAACACTCCTAACACCACTAACACACCTAACTCCACTAACACTCCAACACCACTGACAATCCTAACAGAACTAACACTCCTAACACCAACAACACTCCTAATATCACTAACACCACTAACACTCGTAACACTCGTAACACCCCTAACACTCCTAACACCACTGACACTCCTAACACTTCTAACACTCCTTACCCCAATAACACTCCTAACACCACTAACACTCCTAACAACACTAACACCACTAACACTCCTAACACCACTAACACCACTAACACTCCTAACACAAATAACACCACTAACACTCCTAACACTCCTAACACCACTAACACTCCTAACACCACTAACACACCTAACTCCACTAACACTCCAACACCACTGACAATCCTAACACAACTAACACTCTTAATACCAATAACACTCCTAACACTCCTAACCCCACTAACACTCCTAACACCACTGACACTACTAACACCACTAACACGCCTAACACCACTAACACTCCTAACACCACTAACACTCCTAACACCACTAACACTATTAACATTCCTAACACCAATAACACTCCTAACACCACTAACACTCCTAACAACACTAACACCACTAACACTCCTAACACTCCTAACACCACTAACACTCCTAACACCACTAACACTCCTAACACCACTAACACTCCTAACACCACTAACACACCTAATTCCACTAACACTCCAACACCACTGACAATCCTAACACAACTAACACTCTTAACACCAATAACACTCCTAACACTCCTAACCCCACTAACACTCCTAACACCACTAACACCACTAACACTCGTAACACTCGTAACACCACTGACACTCCTAACCCCACTAACACTCCTAACACCACTAACACTCCTAACACCACTAACACTCCTAACACCACTAACCCCCCTAATACTCCTAACACTCCTAACACCACTAACACTCCTAACACAACTAACACTCCTAACACCACTAACACTCCTAACTCCACTAACACTCCTAACTCCATTAACACTCCAAACACCACTAACACTCCTAACACCAGTAACACTCCTAACACTCCTAACACCACTAACACTCCTAACACCACTAACACTCCTAACACTCCTAACACCACTAACACTCCTAACACCACTAACACTCCTAACTCCACTAACACCACTAACACTCCTAACATCACTATCACTCCAAACACTACTAACACTCCTAACACCACTAACACTCCTAACTCCACTAACACTCCTAACACCACTGACACTACTAACACCACTAACACGCCTAACACCACTAACACTCCTAACACTCCTAACACAACTAACACTCCTAACACAACTAACACTCCTAACACCACTAACACTCCTAACATTCCTAACACCACTAACACTCCTAACACCACTAACACTCCTAACACAACTAACATTCCTAACACCACTGACACTCCTAACACCACTAACACTCCTAACACTACTAACACTCCTAACACCACTGACACTCCTAACACGACTAACACTCCTAACACCACTAACACTCCTAACACCACTAACACTCGTAACACTCCTAACACCACTGACACTCCTAACACCACTAACACTCCTAACACCACTAACACTCCTAACACCACTAACACTCCTAACACCACTAACACTCCTAACACCACTGACACTCCTAACACCACTAACACTCCTAACACCACTGACACCACTAACACTCCTAAAACTACTAACACTCCTAACACCACTAACACTCCTAACACCACCAACACTCCTAACTCCACTAAAACTCCTAACTCCACTAACACTCCAAACACCACTACAACTCCTAACACCACTAACACTCCTAACACAACTACAACTCCTAACACCACTAACACCACTATCACTCCAAACACCACTAGCACTCCTAACACCACTAACACTACTAACACCACTAACACGCCTAACACCACTAACACTCCTAACACTCCTAACACCACTAACACTCCTAACATTCCTAACACCACTAACACTCCTAACACCACTAACACTCCTAACACCAATGACACTCCTAACACCACTAACACTCCAAACACCACTACAACTCCTAACACCACTAACACTCCTAACACAACTACAACTCCTAACACCACTAACACCACTAACACTCCTAACACCACTAACTCCACTAACACTCCTATCACCACTAACACTCCTAACTCCACTAACACTCCTAACACCACTAACACTCCTAAAACTACTAACACTCCTAACTTCACTAACACTCCTAACACCACTAACACTCCAAACACTCCTAACACCACTAACACTCCTAACACGACTAACACTCCTAACACCACTAACACTCCTAACACCACTAACACCACTAACACTCCTAACACCACTAACACCACTAACACCACTAACACTCCTAACACCACTAACACTCCTAACACCACTAACACTCCTATCACCACTAACACTCCTAACTCCACTAACACTCCTAAAACTACTAACACTCCTAACTCCACTAACACTCCTAACACCACTAACACTCCTAAAACTACTAACGCTCCTAACTTCACTAACACTCCTAACACTCCTAACACCACTAACACTCCAAACACTCCTAACACCACTAACACTCCTAACACTCCTAACACCACTAACACTCCAAACACTCCTAACACCACTAACACTCCAACACGACTAACACTCCTAACAACACTAACACTCCTAACACCACTAACACTCCTAACACCACTAACACTCCTAACAACACTAACACTCCTAATACCACTAACACTCCTAACACTCCGAACACCACTAACACACCTAACTCCACTAACACTCGTAACACTCCTAACAACACTGACACTCCTAACACCACTAACACGCCTAACACCACTAACACTCCTAACACCACTAACACCACTAACACTCGTAACACTCCTAACAACACTGTAACACCTAACTCCACTAACACTCCAACACCACTGACAATCCTAACAGAACTAACACTCCTAACACCAACAACACTCCTAATACCACTAACACCACTAACACTCGTAACACTCGTAACACCACTAACACTCCTAACACCACTGACACTCCTAACACCACTAACACTCCTAACACTCCTAACACCACTAACACTCCTAACACTCCTAACACTCCTAACACTCCTAACACCACTGACACTCCTAACACCACTAACACTCCTAACACTCCTTACCCCACTAACACTCCTAACACCACTAACACTCCTAACAACACTAACACCACTAACACTCCTAACACCACTAACACCACTAACACTCCTAACACAACTAACACCACTAACACTCCTAACAGTCCTAACACCACTAACCCCCTAATATTCCTAACACTCCTAACACCACTAACACTCCTAACACAACTAACAATCCTAACACCACTAACACTCCTAACTCCACTAACACTCCTAACACTCCTAACAACACTAACACCACTAACACTACTAACACCACTAACACCACTAACACTCCTAACACAACTAACACCACTAACACTCCTAACACTCCTAACAACACTAACACTCCTAACACCACTAACCCCCCTAATACTCCTAACACTCCTAACACTACTAACACTCCTAACCCCACTAACACTCCTAACACCACTAACACTCCTAACACCACTGACCCTCCTAACACCACTAACACTGCTAACACCACTAACACTCCTAAAACTCCTAGCACCACTAACACTCCTAAAACTCCTAACACCACTAACACTCCTAACACCACTAACACACCTAACTCCACTAACACTCCAACACCACTGACAATCCTAACACAACTAACACTCTTAACACCAATAACACTCCTAACACTCCTAACCCCACTAACACTCCTAACACCACTAACACCACTAACACTCGTAACACTCCTAACACCACTAACACTCCTAACACCACTAACACTCCTAACACCACTAACCCCCCTAATACTCCTAACACTCCTAACACCACTAACACTCCTAACACAACTAACACTCCTAACACCACTAACACTCCTAACTCCACTAACACTCCTAACTCAATTAACACTCCAAACACCACTAACACTCCTAACACCAGTAACACTCCTAACACTCCTAACACCACTAACACTCCTAACACCACTAACACTCCTAACACTCCTAACACCACTAACACTCCTAACTCCACTAACACTCATAACACCACTAACACTCCTAACACCACTAACACTCCTAACATCACTATCACTCCAAACACTACTAACACTCCTAACACCACTAACACTCCTAACTCCACTAACACTCCTAACACCACTGACACTACTAACACCACTAACACGCCTAACACCACTAACACTCCTAACACTCCTAACACAACTAACACTCCTAACACCACTAACACTCCTAACATTCCTAACACCACTAACACTCCTAACACCACTAACACTCCTAACACCACTAACATTCCTAACACCACTGACACTCCTAACACCACTAACAATCCTAACACTACTAACACTCCTAACACCACTGACACTCCTAACACGACTAACACTCCTAACACCACTAACACTCCTAACACCACTAACACTCGTAACACTCCTAACACCACTGACACTCCTAACAACACTAACACTCCTAACACCACTAACACTCCTAACACCACTAACACTCCTAACACCACTAACATTCCTAACACCACTGACACTCCTAACACCACTAACACTCCTAACACCACTAACATTCCTAACACCACTGACACTCCTAACACCACTAACACTCCTAACACCACTGACACCACTAACACTCCTAACACTACTAACACTCCTAACACCACTGACACTCCTAACACCACTAACACTCCTAACACTACTAACACTCCTAACACCACTGACACTCCTAACACCACTAACACTCCTAACTCCACTAAATCTCCTAACACCACTATCACTCCAAACACCACTAGCACTCCTAACACCAGTAACACGCCTAACACCACTAACACTCCAAACACTCCTAACACCACTAACACTCCAACACGACTAACACTCCTAACAACACTAACACTCCTAACACCACTAACACTCCTAACACCAATAACACTCCTAACAACAGTAACACTCCTAATACCACTAACACTCCTAACACTCCGAACACCACTAACACACCTAACTCCACTAACACTCGTAACACTCCTAACAACACTGACACTCCTAACACCACTAACACGCCTAACACCACTAACACTCCTAACACCACTAACACCACTAACACTCGTAACACTCCTAACAACACTGACACTCCTAACACCATTAACACTCCTAACACCACTAACCCCTCTAATACTTCTAACACTCCTAACACCACTAACACACCTAACTCCACTAACACTCCAACACCACTGACAATCCTAACAGAACTAACACTCCTAACACCAACAACACTCCTAATACCACTAACACCACTAACACTCGTAACACTCGTAACACCACTAACACTCCTAACACCACTGACACTCCTAACACCACTAACACTCCTAACACTCCTAACACCACTAACACTCCTAACACTCCTAACACTCCTAACACTCCTAACACTCCTAACACCACTGACACTCCTAACACCACTAACACTCCTAACACTCCTTACCCCACTAACACTCCTAACACCACTTACACTCCTAACAACATACAAAAAAAAATGTATGCACGCATGACTGTAAGTCGCTTTGGATAAAAGCGTCTGCTAAATGGCATATTATTATTATTATTATTATTATTATTATTAACAACACTAACACCACTAACACTCCTAACACCACTAACACCACTAACACTCCTAACACAACTAACACCACTAACACTCCTAACACTCCTAACACCACTAACACTCCTAACACCACTAACCCCCTAATATTCCTAACACTCCTAACACCACTAACACTCCTAACACAACTAACAATCCTAACACCACTAACACTCCTAACTCCACTAACACTCCTAACACCACTAACACTCCTAACAACACTAACACCACTAACACTCCTAACACCACTAACACCACTAACACAACTAACACCACTAACACTCCTAACACTCCTAACACCACTAACACTCCTAACACCACTTACCCCCCTAATACTCCTAACACTCCTAACACTACTAACACTCCTAACCCCACTAACACTCCTAACACCACTAACACTCCTAACACCACTGACCCTCCTAACACCACTAACACTGCTAACACCACTAGCACTCCTAACACCACTAACACTCCTAAAACTCCTAGCACCACTAACACTCCTAAAACTCCTAACACCACTAACACTCCTAACACCACTAACACACCTAACTCCACTAACACTCCAACACCACTGACAATCCTAACACAACTAACACTCTTAACACCAATAACACTCCTAACACTCCTAACCCCACTAACACTCCTAACACCACTAACACCACTAACACTCGTAACACTCCTAACACCACTAACACTCATAACACCACTAACACTCCTAACACCACTAACCCCCCTAATACTCCTAACACTCCTAACACCACTAACACTCCTAACACAACTAACACTCCTAACACCACTAACACTCCTAACTCCACTAACACTCCTAACTCCATTAACACTCCAAACACCACTAACACTCCTAACACCAGTAACACTCCTAACACTCCTAACACCACTAACACTCCTAACACCACTAACACTCCTAACACTCCTAACACCACTAACACTCCTAACTCCACTAACACTCATAACACCACTAACACTCCTAACACCACTAACACTCCTAACATCACTATCACTCCAAACACTACTAACACTCCTAACACCACTAACACTCCTAACTCCACTAACACTCCTAACACCACTGACACTACTAACACCACTAACACGCCTAACACCACTAACACTCCTAACACTCCTAACACAACTAACACTCCTAACACCACTAACACTCCTAACATTCCTAACACCACTAACACTCCTAACACCACTAACACTCCTAACACGACTAACACTCCTAACACCACTAACACTCCTAACACCACTAACACTCGTAACACTCCTAACACCACTGACACTCCTAACAACACTAACACTCCTAACACCACTAACACTCCTAACACCACTAACACTCCTAACACCACTAACATTCCTAACACCACTGACACTCCTAACACCACTAACACTCCTAACACCACTAACATTCCTAACACCACTGACACTCCTAACACCACTAACACTCCTAACACCACTGACACCACTAACACTCCTAACACTACTAACACTCCTAACACCACTGACACTCCTAACACCACTAACACTCCTAACACTACTAACACTCTTAACACCACTGACACTCCTAACACCACTAACACTCCTAACTCCACTAAATCTCCTAACACCACTATCACTCCAAACACCACTAGCACTCCTAACACCAGTAACACTCCTAACTCCACTAACACTCCTAACACCACTAACACTACTAACACCACTAACACGCCTAACACCACTAACACTCCTAACACTCCTAACACCACTAACACTCCTAACATTCCTAACACCACTAACACTCCTAACACCACTAACACTCCTAACACCACTAACACTCCTAACACCACTGACACTCCTAACACCACTAACACTCCTAACCTACCTAACCCCACTAACACTCCTAATTCCACTAACACTCCTAACCTACCTAACCCCACTAACACTCCTAACACCACTAACACTCCTAACACCACTAACACTCCTAACACCACTAACACTCCTAACACCACTAACACCACTAACACTCCTAACACCACTAACACCACTAACACCACTAACACTCCTAACACCACTAACACTCCTATCACCACTAACACTCCTAACTCCACTAACACTCCTAACACCACTAACACTCCTAAAACTACTAACACTCCTAACTTCACTAACACTCCTAACACCACTAACACTCCAAACACTCCTAACACCACTAACACTCCTAACACTCCTAACACCACTAACACTCCTAACAACACTAACACCACTAACACTCCTAACACCACTAACACCACAAACACCACTAACACTCCTAACACCACTAACACTCCTAACACCACTAACACTCCTATCACCACTAACACTCCTAACTCCACTAACACTCCTAAAACTACTAACACTCCTAACTCCACTAACACTTCTAACACCACTAACACTCCTAAAACTACTAACACTCCTAACTTCACTAACACTCCTAACACCACTAACACTCCAAACACTCCTAACACCACTAACACTCCAACACGACTAACACTCCTAACACCACTAACACTCCTAACAACACTAACACTCCTAATACCACTAACACTCCGAACACCACTAACACACCTAACTCCACTAACACTCGTAACACTCCTAACAACACTGACACTCCTAACACCACTAACACTCCTAACACCACTAACACTCCTAACACCACTAACACCACTAACACTCGTAACACTCCTAACAACACGGACACTCCTAACACCATTAACACTCCTAACACCACTAACCCCTCTAATACTTCTAACACTCCTAACACCACTAACACACCTAACTCCACTAACACTCCAACACCACTGACAATCCTAACAGAACTAACACTCCTAACACCAACAACACTCCTAATACCACTAACACCACTAACACTCGTAACACTCTTAACACCACTAACACTCCTAACACCACTGACACTCTTAACACTCCTAACACTCCTTACCCCACTAACACTCCTAACACCACTAACACTCCTAACAACACTAACACCACTAACACTCCTAACACCACTAACACCACTAACACTCCTAACACTCCTAACACCACTAACACTCCTAACACCACTAACACTCCTAACACAACTAACAATCCTAACACCACTAACACTCCTATCTCCACTAACACTCCTAACACCACTAACACTCCTAACAACACTAACACCACTAACACTCCTAACACCACTAACACCACTAACACTCCTAACACAACTAACACCACTAACACTCCTAACACTCCTAACACCACTGACACTCCTAACACCACTAACCCCCCTAATAATCCTAACACTCCTAACACTACTAACACACCTAACCCCACTAACACTCCTAACACCACTAACACTCGTAACACTCGTAACACTCCTAACACCACTGACCCTCCTAACACCACTAACACTCCTAACACCACTAGCACTCCTAACACCACTAACACTCCTAAAACTCCTAGCACCACTAACACTCCTAAAACTCCTAACACCACTAACATTCCTAACACCACTAACACTCCTAAAACCACTGACACTCCTAACACCACTAACACTCCTAACACCTCTACAACTCCTAACACAACTAACACCACTAACACTCCTAACACTACTAACACCACTAACACTCCTAACACCACTAACACTCCTAACACCACTAACACTCCTAACACCAATAACACTTCTAACACCACTAACACCACTAACACTCCTAACACCACTAACACCACTAACACCACTAACACTCCTAACACCACTAACACTCATAACACCACTAACACTCCTAACACCACTAACACTCCTAACTCCAATAACATTCCTAACACCACTAACACTCCTAAAACTACTAACACTCCTAACTCCACTAACACTCCTAACAGCACTAAAACTCCAAACACTCCTAACACCACTAACACTCCTAACACCACTAACACTCCTAACACCACTGACACTCCTAACACCACAAACACTCAAAACACTCCTAACACCACTAACACACCTAACTCCACTAACACTCCTAACACCACTAACACTCATAACACCACTGACACTCCTAACACCACAAACACTCAAAACACTCCTAACACCACTAACACACCTAACTCCACTAACACTCCTAACACCACTAACACTCGTAACACTCGTAACACTCCTAACACCACTGACCCTCCTAACACCACTAACACTCCTAACACCACTAGCACTCCTAACACCACTAACACTCCTAAAACTCCTAGCACCACTAACACTCCTAAAACTCCTAACACCACTAACACTCCTAACACCACTAACACTCCTAACACCACTAACACTCCTAAAACCACTGACACTCCTAACACCACTAACACTCCTAACACCTCTACAACTCCTAACACCACTAACACCACTAACACTCCTAACACTACTAACACCACTAACACTCCTAACACCACTAACACCACTAACACTCCTAACACCACTAACACCACTAACACTCCTAACACAACTAACACCACTAACACTCCTAACACTCCTAACACCACTGACACTCCTAACACCACTAACCCCCCTAATAATCCTAACACTCCTAACACTCCTAACACTCCTAACCCCACTAACACTCCTAACACCACTAACACTCATAACACTCGTAACACTCCTAACACCACTGACCCTCCTAACACCACTAACACTCCTAACACCACTAGCACTCCTAACACCACTAACACTCCTAAAACTCCTAGCACCACTAACACTCCTAAAACTCCTAACACCACTAACACTCCTAACACCACTAACACTCCTAACACCACTAACACTCCTAAAACCACTGACACTCCTAACACCACTAACACTCCTAACACCTCTACAACTCCTAACACCACTAACACCACTAACACTCCTAACACTACTAACACCACTAACACTCCTAACACCACTAACACCACTAACACTCCTAACACCACTAACACTCCTAACACCAATAACACTTCTAACACCACTAACACCACTAACACTCCTAACACCACTAACACCACTAACACCACTAACACTCCTAACACCACTAACACTCATAACACCACTAACACTCCTAACACCACTAACACTCCTAACTCCAATAACATTCCTAACACCACTAACAGTCCTAAAACTACTAACACTCCTAACTCCACTAACACTCCTAACAGCACTAAAACTCCATACACTCCTAACACCACTAACACTCCTAACACCACTAACACTCCTAACACCACTGACACTCCTAACACCACAAACACTCAAAACACTCCTAACACCACTAACACACCTAACTCCACTAACACTCCTAACACCACTAACACTCATAACACCACTGACACTCCTAACACCACAAACACTCAAAACACTCCTAACACCACTAACACACCTAACTCCACTAACACTCCTAACACCACTAACACTCGTAACACTCGTAACACTCCTAACACCACTGACCCTCCTAACACCACTAACACTCCTAACACCACTAGCACTCCTAACACCACTAACACTCCTAAAACTCCTAGCACCACTAACACTCCTAAAACTCCTAACACCACTAACACTCCTAACACCACTAACACTCCTAACACCACTAACACTCCTAAAACCACTGACACTCCTAACACCACTAACACTCCTAACACCTCTACAACTCCTAACACCACTAACACCACTAACACCACTAACACTCCTAACACCACTAACACCACTAACACTCCTAACACCACTAACACCACTAACACTCCTAACACAACTAACACCACTAACACTCCTAACACTCCTAACACCACTGACACTCCTAACACCACTAACCCCCCTAATAATCCTAACACTCCTAACACTCCTAACACTCCTAACCCCACTAACACTCCTAACACCACTAACACTCGTAACACTCGTAACACTCCTAACACCACTGACCCTCCTAACACCACTAACACTCCTAACACCACTAGCACTCCTAACACCACTAACACTCCTAAAACTCCTAGCACCACTAACACTCCTAAAACTCCTAACACCACTAACACTCCTAACACCACTAACACTCCTAACACCACTAACACTCCTAAAACCACTGACACTCCTAACACCACTAACACTCCTAACACCTCTACAACTCCTAACACCACTAACACCACTAACACTCCTAACACCACTAACACCACTAACACTCCTAACACCACTAACACTCCTAACACCAATAACACTTCTAACACCACTAACACCACTAACACTCCTAACACCACTAACACCACTAACACCACTAACACTCCTAACACCACTAACACTCATAACACCACTAACACTCCTAACACCACTAACACTCCTAACTCCAATAACATTCCTAACACCACTAACACTCCTAAAACTACTAACACTCCTAACTCCACTAACACTCCTAACAGCACTAAAACTCCATACACTCCTAACACCACTAACACTCCTAACACCACTAACACTCCTAACACTCCTAACACCACTAACACTCCTAACACCACTAACACTCCTAACACCACTAACACTCCTAACACCACTGACACTCCTAACACCACAAACACTCAAAACACTCCTAACACCACTAACACACCTAACTCCACTAACACTCCAACACCACTGACAATCCTAACACAACTAACACTCCTAACACCAATAACACTCCTAACACTCCTAATACCACTAACACTCCTAACACCACTAACACTCCTAACACCACTAACCCCTTTACTACTTCTAACACTCCTAACACCACTAACACTCCTAACAACACTGACACTCCTAACACCACTAACACTCCTAACACCACTAACACTCCTAAAACCATTAACACTCCTAACACCACTAACCCCTCTAATACTTCTAACACTCCTAACACCACTAACACTCCTAACACCATTAACACTCCTAACACCAATAACACTCCTAACACCACTAACACTCCAACACCACTGACACTCCTAACACCACTAACCCCCCTAATAATCCTAACACT
>NW_028163205.1:0-2500 GCF_964263955.1 Coregonus lavaretus | reverse complement strand
CACCCTCCACACTCTAATTGACAAACAAGTAAACCAAAACAAAGGTATTTTTTACAAACTAATAGAAAGTGGTATTGGAGGGAAAACATATGATGTTATTAAATCAATGTACACTAAAAACAAATGTGCGGTTAAAATCGGCAACAAGCAAACCAGACTTCTTCTCTCAGAGACGTGGAGTGAAACAGTGCTGCCCAAAAAGTCCAACACTATTTAACATCTACATTAATGAATTGGCAAAAACATTAGAAGAATTGGCCGCACCTGGTCTCACCCTACACAACACTGAAATCAAGTGTCTGCTGTACGCAGATGACCTGGTGCTACTGTCTCCCACTAAGGAGGGGTTACAGCAGCATCTAGATCATCTGCACAGGTTCATCCAAAAAACCCAGAATATAATAATATTCCAAAAAAGGTCAGGAAATCAGGATGACAAATATAAATTCTATTCGGACACAGTTCTATTAGAACACACCAAAAATTACACGTATCTAGGACTAAATATCAGCAACACAGGTAGCTTGGTCGTACTTTTTCTGTATGGTTGACATCGGGTACCCTGCGGCGCAGGTCCTGGTCCAGGCACTTGTCATCTCCCGTCTGGACTACTGCAACTCGCTGTTGGCTGGGCTCCCTGCCTGTGCCATTAAACCCCTACAACTCATCCAGAATGCCGCAGCCCGTCTGGTGTTCAACCTTCCCAAGTTCTCTCACGTCACCCCCCTCCTCCGCACACTCCACTGGCTTCCAATTGAAGCTCGCATCCGCTACAAGACCATGGTGCTTGCCTTTGGAGCAGTGAGGGGAACGGCACCCCTGTACCTTCAGGCTCTGATCAGTCCCTACACCCAAACGAGGACATTGCGTTCATCCACCTCTGGCCTGCTGGCTCCCCTTCCTCTGCGGAAGCACAGCTCCCGCTCAGCCCAGTCAAAACTGTTCGCTGCTCTGGCACCCCAATGGTGGAACAAGCTCCCTCACGACGCCAGGACAGCGGAGTCACTCACCACCTTCCGGAGACATTTGAAACCCCACCTCTTTAAGGAATACCTGGGATAGGCTAAAGTATTCCTTCTAACCCCCCCCCCCCCCCCCCCCCCCCCCCAAATTGTAAAGTGGTTATCCCACTGGCTATAGGGTGAACGCACCAATTTGTGAGTCGCTCTGGCTAAGAGCGTCTGCTAAATGACGTTAATGTGCCCTTGAGCAAGGCACTTAACCCTAATTGCTCCTGTAAGTCGCTCTGGTTAAGAGCGTCTGCTAAATGACTAAAATGTAAAATGTAAAATGTAGCTTTCACATGGCTTGTGAATGAGCGAGAGACAAAGCTAAAATAACATTCTATGCCATTAAAAGGAATATTAAATTTAAAAAAATATTAAATTAAATTCCAATTAGAATCTGGCTCAAAAATGTCCAATCAGTTATAGAACCAATTGCTCTATATGGCAGCGAAGTATGGGGTCCGCTATCTAATACTGAATTTACCAAATGGGACAAACATCCAATCGAAATACTGCATGCAGAGTTTTGCAAGACTGTATTGCAAGTGCAAAGAAAAACTCAAAATAACGCATGTAGAGCAGGATTGGGCCAATACCCCCTCCTTATTCTAATAGAAAAAAAGAGCCATCAAATTTTACAACCATTTAAAAACAAGTGACCCCAAAACATTCCATCACACAGCTCTACTATGTCAAGAAATGAAACAAGAGAAGAGTCCCCTCAGCCAGCTGGTTCTGAGGCTCAGTTCACTAACCCAAACCAACCTCATAGAGCTTCAGGACAGCACTCAGAAAATCTGGCCCAAACAAATCATCACAAAGCAAAAATAAAAATATATCACCTATTGGAAAGACACCACAAAAGATCAAAGTAAACTTCAATGCTATTTGGCTCTAAACAGACAGTACATGGTGGCAGACTATCTGACCACTGTGACTGATAGAAAACTGAGAAAAACACTGACTAGGTACAGACTCAGTGAGCACAGTCTGGCTATAGAGACCGGTCGTCACAGGCAAACCTGGCTGCCCAGAGAGGACAGGCTGTGCTCACTCTGCCTCCGGGGAGAGGTAGAGACAGAGCTGCATTTCCTATTACACTGTGACAAATACTCAGTAAGAGAATCTTTCTTTCCCAAAATGATCATTCAGTACAAAGAATTTGAAACTATAAAAGGGGAAGAAAAAATCAAATATTTATTGGGTGAAAAGCCAATATGTGTCCTCCTGTCACAACCTGAGGGACAGCCAGTGAAAAGTGTAATGTAATGTCAATAATGTTTCCTGTTTTGTTTTGGCTTTCATACCATGTAATGTGTCTTCTCAGTCATGTTGAAACTGGTCGACTACTATTGCTTTAATGTATTGTTATTCTCATTAATATTGTTGTTGTAGTTGCTGTTAATGGTAATCCCATTTCCACTACTACTATTATTATTGCTGTTGGTCCCACCATTTTTGTTATATGTATACTTTGACAATGTAAATAATTT
>NW_028163206.1:12500-26786 GCF_964263955.1 Coregonus lavaretus | reverse complement strand
TAACTATTTCCACATCATTACAACACTGTATATAGACATAATATGACATTTGAAATGTCTTTATTCTTTTGGAACTTTTGTGAGTGTAATGTTTACTGTTAATTTTTTTTATTGTTTAATTCACTTTTGTTTACTATCTACTTCACTAGCTTTGGCAATGTAAACACACGTTTCCCATGCCAATAAAGCCCTGTGAATTGAAATTGAATTGAATTGAGAGAGAGGGGCGGGGGAAGAGAGAGGGGCGGGGGAAGAGAGAGGGGCGGGGGAAGAGAGAGGGGCGGGGGAAGAGAGAGGGCGGGGGAAGAGAGAGGGGCGGGGGAAGAGAGAGGGGCGGGGGAAGAGAGAGGGGCGGGGGAAGAGAGAGGGGCGGGGGAAGAGAGAGGGGCGGGGGAAGAGAGAGGGCGGGGGAAGAGAGAGGGGCGGGGGAAGAGAGAGGGGCGGGGGAAGAGAGAGGTAGTGTGTATGTGGGAGACTGTTAGTTATTGTTAGTTTGTGATGTCAGTAAAGAAAGAGGGAGAGTGAAAAAAAATAGAAAAACTGTCTTCTTTCCTCTCATCATTTAACAGTTGTCTTACCTGAACTCTCCTCCTCACTCTCGTCCAAGTCGCTCTCCCTCTCCTCAGTGCTCTCCTCCATGGTCTCCTCCTCCCCCTCTCCTCCCTCTCTCTCACTCTTTTCCTCCATCTCTCCGTTGGCCTCTGGTAGTTCACTCTCTCCCTCCAACTCCATCTCTTCCTCTGGTTCTCTGACTGAGGGTTGGGCCGGCATCACTGAGAGAGAGAGAGAGAGCTAGGTTACTACTTTATGTCGCTGTCAGTATGTCTGTCTGTCATTATCTGACAGTTTGTTAACCATTATAACATATTTATAACCTATATAATGTAGTAATATAGTAACTTATTATCTAGTAGCCTATTGATAATATAACATAATTTATTAATCTAGGCCTATGCACAAATATTGATTACACACTATAATAAACAATTCAGTGGACAACAAAATCACTCATAACCAATAATATTCCTACCAACTATAGCCGACGTCTTCTAGGCCTTTTTGCATAGAAATATAGAAATACAAAATATAGCTTATTATGTCAACAACGGCAACAATAGGCTCGCGGTGGGCCGGTGGCGCAGCGGTCAGTAGAGCGACTACACGGTGTGGTCCTTCCACCCCGAGAGCTACCGTATGGCTTCACCGATGTCGCCTTGCCCTGAGTATCATACTGTAGGAGCCGGCCGCGGACAGCCGAATTCACAAATGTGACCGAATCTTTGAATTTGAAATACATTTTAGTATCCAACGGGCAAAAAAGTCTGATACGTGAATAAGATCAATGATTTGCTTTTTGTGACGACAAATGTAGGCTATGCGAGATCTCTATCCTTGTCTGCGACAGAGGCGGTAGTTGCTCCATTGTAGACCTATCGAACGTAGTGTCGTCAACTCGCATATAAAGTGAAGTTAGGATGTAGTCACAATGTTT
The DNA here is from genome assembly GCF_964263955.1 of Coregonus lavaretus. Lineage (NCBI taxonomy): Eukaryota > Metazoa > Chordata > Actinopteri > Salmoniformes > Salmonidae > Coregonus > Coregonus lavaretus. Next base: position 25,294 of record NW_028163206.1, on the reverse strand, counting down.
TCCGAGACATTCACAGCAATGGGTACAATGGTACAACGCAAATACATGAAATCGGTATTGACGGAGGAATAGTGCGTTGTTTCGGACGCTAACTTGCTCTTCTAGCATATATTATGAGAATAGACAGATGATCAGCTAGGCTGCAAACCAAACACACTAAATGGTAGTAGATAGAAACTAGAATAGCTTACTTACCGTTGATGGTTCATACGTCAGCTATACTCCAATACTGTAATGTACAGTTATATTATTACAATATTCAAACTAGGCTACTTCCTTTTAGTTGCAGTACAGTCCTACTGCTACTTTTTGCCGGACGCTAAAATTCTACAGTCTAGCCAATTAACGCAGAGGTTTTTATTCCTGCCTAGCCAATAGAAACCGTCCTGTGAGATATTACTGTACTGTCCTAACCAATCAGAGGGCAACATTCCAATCGGTTCATAATACTGGTTTATTTGAGCAGTGGAAAATCAACCACTGAGGGAGTTCTATTCATCTGAGCCGCGGTGCACCGTTTTATGGCCTGTGACGTGAACGGGCAAAAGCGGTGAGGAACAGTAATCTGCCCCGTTCGGTCATGTTGTCAACAAGGCAGCATGGTGCATTGTCCAGAAACATACACCTCTTTTCCATAATATATATGTTGGAATTTTCAAACTAGTTTTCAGTGGGAAGGCAAATAAAGCGTTTATCAAAAGCAATCACTTTTGCATGTGATATAAACCTACTCATTACTCCACGTGATTTAACTTAGCCTTGGCTACATTACTTTTGTTTTGAGCCGACTTCGCCGGGGGCTTTGAACAGAGGCACCTGATTCACGCCTGGCGGGCACCTGGCTCACACCCGGGAGGCAGCCCGGTTCCAAAACGAATGCAATCACTTTTCACCCGTGGGAAACTCCTTTCACCGTGGTAACCCGGGCCAGATAATAACATCTCCTAAATGTCACCAACTCATGTGCTTTCGAGGATTTTTGTATATTTATGCATATACATGGTCAAAATTGGATATAGTTATAATTATAGGTGTGGAATTATTATTATTATTATTATTATTATTATTATTTTATCTGGACATTTGGCCTCTTTCCAACGATGCGATCCAGAGAGCTGAAGAGAAAGATCCCACCATAGGCCCATTCCATTCTATTCTACTCTATCTACATTTGCAGTGGAATTTGTCATTGGGATATTTGTATTTTGGGATACAAATACACACAGTCTTGTACAACTAACCTTGTGGGGACACATAATTCAGTCTCATTCAAAATCCTATTTTCCCTAACCCCTAACCTTTACCCTAACCTTAACCCAAAAACCTCACCTTAACCCTAAACCTAACCCTAGCTCCTAACCCTAACCCTAAACCTAATTCTAACCCTAACACTAATTCTAACCTTAACCCTAAACCCCTTAGAAATAGCATTTGACCTTGTGGGGACCAACAAAATGTCCCCAGTTGGTCAAATTTTTGTTCGTTTGCTATTCTTGTGGGTCCCCACAAGTATAGCTAAACACGTCCACAATCACTACCACTCAGATGGTGAATAGACAGTATTGGTGCATATCATTAAATACAATAGTCGCTACACTACAGTAATCATATAATGTAGGAGACAAACGTAAAATAGTAATGGCGTCTTTTGTAGGCATTAACCATTTGTAGCCATGGTTCGTTGGACAAAGCCTATGGGGAAAATTAATGGCGTTTTTGTAGGATTTTTTTGGATAAACGCCGAAAATAAGGTCTGTGGTAAACACTGGCTTAGGAGATCTTGTACATTTTTGTTCTATGAGATAATCTTCACCAGGTAACGTCACTTTTTGTGAATTTTGAAGAATTTATGTAATAGAAAAAAGCACATAAAGGCTTCATAATTCATAAAGGTTATGATTTATAGACTGATATTATTTTATAGAACAAAGCGTATAAGATCTAAACCTGTGTTAAACCCAGACCTTATTTTCGGCGTTTGTTCCAAAACCCTATTCTTACCCCATTTAGTATGGAAAATGTATGCACTCACTAACTGTAAGTCGCTCTGGATAAGAGCGTCTGCTAAATGACTAAAATGTAAATTTAATTCATTTTCCCCATAGGGATGGCTGAACGAACCAGGGGTAACTCATTTCCGGGTTTTAGGACTAGACAGATAGAACAATGAGCCAGATATTTCACCAGATGTATAAATGTGAAGCATCCGGTTGGCGTTTCCACTCACTATCAAATATGGTGATGAGAGGAAGCCCAGTGGCCGGCACTGGGGGAAGATGGAGCTATATGGATTTTGACAACATTCTGATAATTTTCTCATTGACCTCCATGCAGTTTCCCAAAACTAGAACCTGTAACAAACAGAGTAGAATGCGTTTTGTAGACTTTATCACCAAAGTTTCAAAAAAATGGTGTTGTTTAGAAGGAGTGCAAATGGCGAAATGAGTTATTGAACACTCGCACTTCACAGAGTAGGCGTTCCCTAACGGAAATATGCAAATAAATGCTAGAACGCGCCAATTGGATCTGCCCACCTCCTTGCTTGTTCTGCCCACTGATCCATTTGCTCCCGTTGGAAACAGGCTCTGGTCTATCTTGGGTTAGTTATAAAATCTTTGCCTGCTCGCTCTATTTACGATATAATTATACCACAAATGTCCTTCAGGTGGCGATAAAACCATTTCCAATGTCAGCGATAAATGTGTTGTTACCAATTGGTCGTTACACACACAAATCCACACATCATTCCGACGGACAAACACACACACAGACGCAGGCACGTACGCACACACACGCGTTGTTCATTTTAACATTTTTTTTTTTTTTATTAAAGTTGCATAAAAGTGTAACAAAATTGGGAAAAAACAAGAACCTGTCGATATTGCTACATTTTGTTTTTCAGTTTGTTAGTTTTTTTCCTCCAGGTACACATCACTTCTAAACAGCATTTCTTTATCAATAATATTCTTTTTTTTTTTTTTTTTTTTTTTACAAGTTGTCTTACAGTAAAAAATGTCAGACACACACAACAGCAGTCTATCATGACACTCTATTCCCTATAGAGTGCACTACCCTTTGACCCGAGCATTATGGGTAAATAGCCATGTCCGAGTCAGAACAGCCCATATGAGCCATCTCTGTACTGTGAGGCAGCTTGATGTACAAGTACACCCTGGAAAGGACACTAGTCTATCGCACGGCCAATATAGAGCTCTGGTCAAAAGTAGTGCACTATATAGGGAAAAGGGTTCCATTTGGAACACACCCCATGTATAATAATAATAATAATACACAGTAGAAATTGACCTAGAATAGATATTTGCATCTAAAGAATGCAGTGTAGAGATCTAGATGACCTCTAGGTGACCTCTAGATGACCCCTAAACAACAACAGGATCTCCTTTTTAAACAGAAGAAGAGTAAAAGAGAAACATTGTCTCTTTTTTTTGTTTGTTTAAAAATTGTCCCGTTAAAAATGAATGTCTCATTCTATTTGGTTTGTAACATAAATAAAGGCCGAAGGCAACGTCAGCTAGGGCTCAATTCAATCTGGAAAGCTACATCCTTAGAAAGCCTTAGAAAGCCGCGATGGAAATGTAAAGGTCATTTCCGATTGATCCGACATATGCAGCGTTTACCGTGAATGCTGTCTCCGCTAAAGCAGGAAACATTGCCTTTCAATCACGCTGTAAAGCTGAACTTCCACGATGCAAATTAAATAGAGCCCTACTTTAAAAAAGAGAGATGGAGGGAAGGAAGATGTCATCTGTGTAGATGATTGCTGGAAGTAGAACGGGAAGGAGAGAGGGGAATGAGAGAGGGGAAGGAGAGGGAAGGAGAGAGGGGAAGGAGAGAGGGAAGGAGAGAGGGAAGGAGAGCCGGGAAGGAGAGAGGGAAGGAGAGAGGGAAGGAGAGCCGGGAAGGAGAGAGGGAAGGAGAGCCGGGAAGGAGAGAGGGAAGGAGAGAGGGAAGGAGAGAGGGGAAGGAGAGAGGGAAGGAGAGAGGGAAGGAGAGAGGGGAAGGAGAGAAAGGAAGGAGAGAGGGCCAAATAGAGAGACGTGTGTGAGTGATTGAGTGAGAGAGGAGAGATAAGAGAGCTGCATGATTAGCAACACTGAGGCCTTGTGAGGCAGCCAAGCCATGAAGATTAAGACCTCTGATTCTCTCTCTCTCAGTCACTCTATTTATCTCTCTTGCGCTATCTCTCAATGATGAGGTTTTTCACCCCCCTTCCCATTTGAGTGTTTGTTGGAGAGAGAACGCCAGTGTGTGTCTGTGTGTGAGCATGAAGGAGCAGCAGCTGTGGTCTGTGGCTGTGTTTCTGCTGTTCCCTGAGTGTGGTGTGTGCGTGTGTTGCTATTTGGATGAACGCATCCAGACAGCCACAATTTTCCACTACAGTGCCCCTCCCCCTTTCTCGCCTTGCCTTCACTCCCCCCCCCCCTTCCCCACATCTCACCCCTCATTGGTTTACTGCTCTACTGAAAACTCTCTCCATGAGTCCTCTCTGAAACAGCCCTTAACGGCACACTAGGTGAGGGACAATAACATGGTTTAGAGAAGAAGAAAAGAGATGAAGAGAGAAATAGAACTAGACTGAAACAAGGCCACTTTGTTCCAAGTCCCCCGGTGTGTGTGTGTGTGTGTGTGTGTGTGTGTGTGTGTGTGTGTGTTCTGAGTATGGTCAAGACCACACACACACACACAACCCAGCTACGTATAGGGCTGCAGGTAGCCTAGCGGTTAAGAGCGTTGGCCCGGTAACCGAAAGGTAACTGTTTTGTGTCCCCGAGCCGACTAGGTGAAAAATCTGTCGATGTGCCCTTGAGCAAGGCACTTAACCCTAATTGCTCCTGTAAATCACTCTGGATTAGAGCGTCTGCTAAATGACCAACGTTTTAATGTATACACTGTATTATACACAGGAAGCCAGTCCCATCCTAAAACTCTAAGGTTACGTCCCAATTGGTACCCGATCACCTACTCCGCTACCAGAGCCCTGGTCAGAAGTAGCGCACTACAAAGTGTAATAAGTTGCCATTTGGGACTAAACCTCACCACTACTAAACTTACACCCACATTATAGTGTGTTCACTGGCATCACATTAACACAGAGCTATGACTGATCGATTTGATCATTTAACAACAATTCAAACCCCTTTAAAAACTCAAAATAAGATTAAACTAAATAAAACATTCAAATAAAACCACACGATATGACATCATAAGCCCTGCTTAGATCTGATTGGCTGCTTCAATCTCTTCTCTCCTCTTTTTCTTCCTCCTCCTCCTCCTCCTCCGAGGAGGAGAAGGAGGCTAAGCTCCTATTTCTTCAGTTGGGTGAGGTCAGGGGTGGGGAAGGCCAGTTGGGGTGAGGGAGAGGGGTGAGGGTAGAAGGGTGAGGTTATTTCTTCTGGGGGGTGGTGAGTTTCTGCATGCCACGTATCTTATCCAGCAGATCAGACACAAAGTCCTACAGGGAGAGAAGAGGGACAAAACACACCATTATCACAAAGTCAAAACATACACATAAACAAACAAATCATTGGCTTCTCAAAATGGTGGACCTCAAGACAGAGGCCCGTCCAGAAACAAGCACTGATCCCCTTAAGCACTTCATGTAGACTTAAACTAGTTGGATAGGTGTGGTGGTCATTCCATAGTTCAGTCTTGTCCACTGATACCCCAGTGAGCACAAGATGTTGAGAAGACGTATTTTCTGCTAAGCTGGGTGGAGATATTCCTTACATCTAGACAATCCTCTCAGATCTGTCTAGGGCAGGGCTCTCCAACCCTATTCCTGGAGAGATACCCTCCTGTAGGTTCGAACTCCAACCCTGTTCCTGGAGAGATACCCTCCTGTAGGTTTTAACTCCAACCCTGTTCCTGGAGAGCTACCCTCCTGTAGATTTTAACGCCAACCCTGTTCCTGGAGAGATACCCTACAGGAGGGTAACTCCAACCCTGTTCCTGGAGAGATACCCTCCTGTAGGTTAACTCCAACCCTGTTCCTGGAGAGATACCCTCCTGTAGGTTAACTCCAACCCTGTTCCTGGAGAGATACCCTCCTGTAGGTTTTAACTCCAACCCTGTTCCTGGAGAGCTACCCTCCTGTAGATTTTAACGCCAACCCTGTTCCTGGAGAGATACCCTACAGGAGGGTAACTCCAACCCTGTTCCTGGAGAGCTACCCTCCTGTAGGTTAACTCCAACCCTGTTCCTGGAGAGATACCCTCCTGTAGGTTTTAACTCCAACCCTGTTCCTGGAGAGCTACCCTCCTGTAGGTTTTAACTCCAACCCTGTTCCTGGAGAGCTACCCTCCTGTAGGTTTTAACTCCAACCCTGTTCCTGGAGAGCTACCCTCCTGTAGGTTTTAACTCCAACCCTGTTCCTGGAGAGATAACCTCCTGTAGGTTTTAACTCCAACCCTGTTCCTGGAGAGATACCCTCCTGTAGGTTTTAACTCCAACCCTGTTCCTGGAGCGATACCCTCCTGTAGGTTAACTCCAACCCTGTTCCTGGAGAGCTACCCTCCTGTAGGTTTTAACTCCAACCCTGTTCCTGGAGAGATACCCTCCTGTAGGTTAACTCCAACCCTGTTCCTGGAGAGATACCCTCCTGTAGGTTTTCACTCCAACCCTGTTCCTGGAGAGATACCCTCCTGTAGGTTTTCACTCCAACCCTGTTCCTGGAGAGATACCCTCCTGTAGGTTAACTCCAACCCTGTTCCTGGAGAGATACCCTCCTGTAGGTTTTAACTCCAACCCTGTTCCTGGAGAGCTACCCTCCTGTAGATTTTAACGCCAACCCTGTTCCTGGAGAGATACCCTACAGGAGGGTAACTCCAACCCTGTTCCTGGAGAGATACCCTCCTGTAGGTTAACTCCAACCCTGTTCCTGGAGAGATACCCTCCTGTAGGTTAACTCCAACCCTGTTCCTGGAGAGATACCCTCCTGTAGGTTTTAACTCCAACCCTGTTCCTGGAGAGCTACCCTCCTGTAGATTTTAACGCCAACCCTGTTCCTGGAGAGATACCCTACAGGAGGGTAACTCCAACCCTGTTCCTGGAGAGCTACCCTCCTGTAGGTTAACTCCAACCCTGTTCCTGGAGAGATACCCTCCTGTAGGTTTTAACTCCAACCCTGTTCCTGGAGAGCTACCCTCCTGTAGGTTTTAACTCCAACCCTGTTCCTGGAGAGCTACCCTCCTGTAGGTTTTAACTCCAACCCTGTTCCTGGAGAGCTACCCTCCTGTAGGTTTTAACTCCAACCCTGTTCCTGGAGAGATAACCTCCTGTAGGTTTTAACTCCAACCCTGTTCCTGGAGAGATACCCTCCTGTAGGTTTTAACTCCAACCCTGTTCCTGGAGCGATACCCTCCTGTAGGTTAACTCCAACCCTGTTCCTGGAGAGCTACCCTCCTGTAGGTTTTAACTCCAACCCTGTTCCTGGAGAGATACCCTCCTGTAGGTTAACTCCAACCCTGTTCCTGGAGAGATACCCTCCTGTAGGTTTTCACTCCAACCCTGTTCCTGGAGAGATACCCTCCTGTAGGTTTTCACTCCAACCCTGTTCCTGGAGAGATACCCTCCTGTAGGTTAACTCCAACCCTGTTCCTGGAGAGATACCCTCCTGTAGGTTTTAACTCCAACCCTGTTCCTGGAGAGCTACCCTCCTGTAGATTTTAACGCCAACCCTGTTCCTGGAGAGATACCCTACAGGAGGGTTACTCCAACCCTGTTCCTGGAGAGCTACCCTCCTGTAGGTTTTAACTCCAACCCTGTTCCTGGAGAGATACCCTCCTGTAGGTTTTAACTCCAACCCTGTTCCTGGAGCGATACCCTCCTGTAGGTTAACTCCAACCCTGTTCCTGGAGAGCTACCCTCCTGTAGGTTTTAACTCCAACCCTGTTCCTGGAGAGATACCCTCCTGTAGGTTAACTCCAACCCTGTTCCTGGAGAGATACCCTCCTGTAGGTTTTCACTCCAACCCTGTTCCTGGAGAGATACCCTCCTGTAGGTTTTCACTCCAACCCTGTTCCTGGAGAGATACCCTCCTGTAGGTTTTAACTCCAACCCTGATCCTGGAGAGATACCCTCCTGTAGGTTAACTCCAACCCTGTTCCTGGAGAGCTACCCTCCTGTAGGTTTTCACTCCAACCCTGTTCCTGGAGAGATACCCTCCTGTAGGTTTTCACTCCAACCCTGTTCCTGGAGAGATACCCTCCTGTAGGTTTTCACTCCAACCCTGTTCCTGGAGAGATACCCTCCTGTAGGTTTTCACTCCAACCCTGTTCCTGGAGAGATACCCTCCTGTAGGTTTTCACTCCAACCCTGTTCCTGGAGAGATACCCTCCTGTAGGTTTTCACTCCAACCCTGTTCCTGGAGAGATACCCTCCTGTAGGTTTTAACTCCAACCCTGTTCCTGGAGAGCTACCCTCCTGTAGGTTAACTCCAACCCTGTTCCTGGAGAGCTACCCTCCTGTAGGTTAACTCCAACCCTATTCCTGGAGAGCTACCCTCCTGTAGGGTAACTCCAACCCTGTTCCTGGAGAGCTACCCTCCTGTAGGTTAACTCCAACCCTGTTCCTGGAGAGCTACCCTCCTGTAGGTTAACTCCAACCCTGTTCCTGGAGAGCTACCCTCCTGTAGGTTTTCACTCCAACCCTGTTCCTGGAGAGCTACCCTCCTGTAGGTTTTAATAATAATTAGTCATTTAGCAGACGCTCTTATCCAGAGCGACTTACAGTAGCAATTAGGGTTAAGTGCCTTGCTCAAGGGCACATCGACAGATTTTTCACCTAGTCGGCTCGGGGATTAGAACCAGCGACCTTTCGGTTACTGGCACAACGCTCTTAACCACTAAGCTACATGCAACCCTATTTAACTCCAACCCTGTTCCTGGAGAGCTACCCTCCTGTAGGTTTTAACTCCAACCCTGTTCCTGGAGAGCTACCCCCCTGTAGGTTTTAACTCCAACCCTGTTCCTGGAGAGCTACCCTCCTGTAGGTTTTAACTCCAACCCTGTTCCTGGAGAGCTACCCTCCTGTAGATTTTCACTCCAACCCTGTTCCTGGAGAGATACCCTCCTGTAGGTTTTCACTCCAACCCCAGTTGTAAATAACCTGATTCATTTTATAAACCAGCTAATTATTAGAATCAGGTACGCTAGATTAGGGTTGGAGTTAACCTACAGGACAGTAGCTCTGCAGGAACAGGGTTGGAGTTAACCTACAGGACAGTAGCTCTGCAGGAACAGGGTTGGAGTTAACCTACAGGACAGTAGCTCTCCAGGAACAGGGTTGGAGTTAACCTACAGGACAGTAGCTCTCCAGGAACAGGGTTGGAGTTAACCTACAGGACAGTAGCTCTCCAGGAACAGGGTTGGAGTTAACCTACAGGACAGTAGCTCTCCAGGAACAGGGTTGGAGTTAACCTACAGGACAGTAGCTCTCCAGGAACAGGGTTGGAGTGCCCTGGTCTAGGGGGTAGGGGTTGTTTGTAGACAAGCTCAAGGTCAAGCCTCTAGGGATAGGGGCTAGGGGTTGTGTGTGGACAGGGCCAAGGTCAAGCCTCTAGGGGTAGGGGCTAGGGGTCAAGGTCAAGCCTCTAGGGGTAGGGGCTAGGGGTTGTGTGTGGACAGGGCCAGGAAAGGGAGAACGTTATGTTTATTAGGATCCCCATTAGCTGGGGAGCAGCTACTCTTCCTGGGGTCCAAAACCATAAAATACACGACAGCGTACAGTTATAGACAAGAACAGCATAAAGATAATATTATTCAAGAAACGCAGTGGCCTAACGTACCTCAGTGGGTTTGTAACAGTCTACCAGTAGATCTTTAACTCTGGCTCCTCTGTCATCATCACTGGGCATATCCAGCAGCTCCTCCACATCTATCTCCAGCTCTGGTATGGCCTCCTCCTGAAAGAGAGGAGAGGAGAGGGTGGGGGATGAGAAACGAGTGAAATAAATCATACAGCGAACGAAGAAGAAGATCTGGGAGTTGACAAGAGGATACAAGACGTGTAGTCTTTCAGAGGTGCATCAAGATGGCCACCCACAAATGCCTTGTTGTCTAAGTTCTCCGTATTGGTCATTACTGTTTGTCCGTGACGGCATGAGCAGATGATCTCAAGACGTTCCAAGACGGGCGGCATTTTGAAAAACTCAAAAGTAGATTGTGGCGATTTATTGGGCACATTGAATCATGTGGCGCGCCGTAGTTTAAGAACTCTGTGGGTAAAAACAATGACGTCATAATGTTGAATTCCTCCATCTTTATGCACCGTCGCCATTGTTCAATGTTATTTCAATGTTCTTTCAGTAATCCTATATAAGCAACAACCGACCAAATGTTTCCTTTAAGCACCCGATTAAGCTTTTTAGATACATTAGTGTTGCTGTTTAAAGTCACTACCCAGTTTAGAAAAGTCCTCAGTTCTTTTCCTAGAATGACGACATTGGAGACCATGTGCTAAAAAAAAAAAAATAACTATATTTTTTACCTGGCCAAAAGTAGTGCACTTCACTGTAGGGGATAGGCTGTCGTTAGAGACGCTTACTGACTCATTCTTAGTGTCTCACCGTCATTGGGCCCTAAGCTAACTTTAAATAGCCCATTACGTAGTATACTGTAGTTGTCACTGTCTAGGGTTGTTGCCCGGCTATGAAACGCCAAGTGACGTTTACTCCTGATGTACTGACCTGTTGCAACCTCTACAACCACTGTGATTATTATTTGACCCTGCTGGTCATCTATGAACGTTTGAACATCTTGGAGAAAAATCTGGCCTTAATGGCCATGTACTGTTATAATCTCCACCTGGCACAGGCAGAAGGGGACTGGCCACCCCTCAGAGCCTGGTTCCTCTCTACCCAGTACAGCCAGAAGGGGACTGGCCACCCCTCAGAGCCTGGTTCCTCTCCACCCAGTACAGCCAGAAGGGGACTGGCCACCCCTCAGAGCCTGGTTCCTCTCTAGGTTTCTTCCTAGGTTTCTGCCTTTCTAGGGAGTTTTTCCTAGCCACCGTGCTTCTACATCTGCATTGCTTGCTGTTTGGGGTTTTAGGCTGGGTTTCTGTATAGCACTTTGTGACATCTGCTGGTGTAAAAAGGGCTTTATAAATACATTTGATTGATTGATTGATTGAGGACAAGTGGTGTAGTTCTCCCTCTTCACCACAAGGTGTCTCACTCCACATTATTAGTTCATTCTTTCTTATATAAATAAAACTGTGATCTCAGAGTTCAGAAAAATACAGCACATTGTTTAATGTATAACACATTTAACACACACAGCAGACAGACTAGGGATGTAAGGATTCCCCGATACCCATCGGTCCCCGATTCAAATGCATCGGTCCGCGGACCCCAAACTGATCCAAATAGTGTGTATCGGTCCGAAAATCAATTCAAACGTTACAAATAGCCCGTTCACAAAACCAGTGTTGTTACAAAGTTGGAATACTCACATTTCTTCTTTGTGGTAACAAGTAACTTAACGCGTTAGTTTTTCAATTTAAGTTACTTAGTTATTTTTTCAAGAATTGTTACTTTTGAATATTATTTCCCTTTATTCCTTTTTTGCCAAATAAAAAACTAAAATCCCTTCCCCTAAGTTCACGTTCTTCCTGTTTCTTCAAGAACGTTGTGGCGTGAAGCTAGCAAGATGGCTATATGGCAGAGACAACAGCCTTTACATGGCTAGATGGCAGAGACAACAGCCTTTACATGGCCAGATGGAGATGGCAGAGACAACAGCCTTTACATGGTGGAAGTTTTCACATGATTTATTCTTGGTAGAAGAGAAACATTATAATAAAATGCAAACTGAGCCTCTCCTCTCCTCTCCTCTCCTCTCCCACTCCTCCTCCTCTCCCACTCCTCCTCTCCTCTCCCACTCCTCCTCCTCCTCTCCTCTCCCACTCCTTCTCCTCTCCTCTCCCTCTTCTCCTCCTGGGGATAAACACCTGTCAACTGAGAAGAACTCAACTTCAAATATCTAGAAGCACCTTCAGGCCAAGCACTGCTCCACCAGACCCGGCCAGCCGATTGCCGTTGATGCTGAGGATGACGGTGCTTCTGCTACCTATCACCCCGAGATAACTAAAGGAACATGTATGAGTCTTTGATGATTGTAAGTAATTCCTTTGATTGCATGCCGTTTATTTCAATGCATTTTGTTTAGGATTTTGCATTCGTGGTCAGCAGTTTAATGCACAGGTTATAAAAAAATTAATGTCGCTATTTCAAGTCGGGCTCAAGTTGTTGTGACTTAATAGTCTGTATTTAGTGGCTTTAATGTGTATATTTCGTTTCATAAAGCTGCCTAAATGTTGGTTTTGATTTATGGACAATGTTCCTTTGATGTGTTGGGTTTATCAAGATAGAATTTCGTTGTGATGCAACACTTTTCTTTACATTCATCAGACATTTCGCTGGTTGAATATGGAACACCTGTATAAAGGCTGTTATTTATACATTATATTATTATTATTATTATTATTATTATTATTATTATTATTATATTATTTATACATCTGTCTGTTTCTTTATTATCATATAATAATACATTTCTCCTCCTTCACACATTTTTTGTGGAACAGTTACATTTCAATATATGCTTCTGAATTACAAAGGCCCAAATAATAATAACGCAATAAAAATATATAAGACACTGTTTATTGCAAAATACACGGTTCAATTTACTAAAACAACTGAAACAACTATTAGGAAAATCTGACAGAGATCTCGGTCTAGAGCGCTCGCCCATGATGTCCGATGACATCAGCGC
>NW_028163206.1:0-5000 GCF_964263955.1 Coregonus lavaretus | reverse complement strand
GAGAGACAGAGAAACAGAGAGACACAGAGAGAGCGAGAGACAGAGAAACAGAGAGAGAGACAGAGACACAGAGAGAGCGAGAGAGAGAGAAACAGAGAACGAGAGACAGAGAAACAGAGAGAGAGCGAGAGAGAGAGAGAAGAGTGAGAGAGAGAGAGAGAGAAGAGTGAGAGAGAGAAAGGACTGAAGAGAGTGACACACACTGAGGAAGATCTTGAGAGCTCTGGATATCCCTCCTTTTCCCCTCCTTTCTTTTCCCATCCCTCCTTTTCCCCATCCTCCCTCTCTTCCCCTTTCCTGACTTCATGATCTGATTTACTGTTTGAAGTGAGAGAGTTTCCTATCACTTTACGAGGGCTGGAGGAACACTTCAGGAAAACAGAGAGAAAGAGATAGAAGAAGAGAGAAGGAGAGAGAGAAAGAGAGAGACAGAGGGACGCATACAGTGCCTTGCAAAAGTATTCATCCCCCTTGGTGTTTTTCCTATTTTGTGTCATTACAACCTGTAATTTAAATTGATTTTTATTTGGATTTCATGTAATGGACATACACAAAATAGTCCAAATTGGTGAAGTGAAATTTAAAAAATAACTTGTTTAAAAAAATTCAAAAAAATAAATAACAGAAAAGTGGTGCGTGCATATGTATTCACCCCCTTTGCTATGAAGCCCCTAAATAAGATCTGGTGCAACCAATTACCTTCAGAAGTCACATAATTAGTTAAATAAAGTCCACCTGTCTGCAATCTAAGTGTCACATGATCTGTCACATGATCTCAGTATATATACACCTGTTCTGAAAGGCCCCAGAGTCTGCAACACCACTAAGCAAGGGGCAGCACCAAGCAAGCGAAACCATGAAGACCAAGGAGCTCTCCAAACAGGTCAGGGACAAAGTTGTGGAGAAGTACAGATCAGGGTTGGGTTATAAAACAATATCAGAAACTTTGAACATCCTACAGAGCACCATTAAATCCATTATTAAAAAATGGAAAGAATATGGCACCACAACAAACCTGCCAAGAGAGGGCCGCCCTCCAAAAATCACGGACCAGGCAAGGAGGGCATTAATCAGAGAGGCAACAAAGAGACCAAAGATAACCCTGAAGGAGCTGCAAAGCTCCACAGCGGAGATTGGAGTATATGTCCATAGGACCACTTTAAGCCGCACACTCCACAGAGCTGGGCTTTACGGAAGAGTGGCCAGAAAAAAGCCATTGCTTAAAGAGAAAAATAAGCAAACACGTTTGGTGTTCGCCAAAAGGCATGTGGGAGACTCCCCAAACATATGAAAGAAGGTACTCTGGTCAGATGAGACTAAAATTGAGCTTTTTGGCCATCAAGGAAAACGCTATGTCTGGCGCAAACCCAACACCTCTCATCACCCCGAGAACACCAATGGTGGTGGCAGCATCATGCTGTTGGGATGTTTTTCATCGGCAGAGACTGGGAAACTGGTCAGAATTGAAGGAATGATGGATGGCGCTAAATACAGGGAAATTCTTGAGGGAAACCTGTTTCAGTCTTCCAGAGATTTGAGACTGGGACGGAGGTTCACCTTCCAGCAGGACAATGACCCTAAGCATACTGTTTAAGCAACACTCGAGTAGTTTAAGGGGAAACATGTAAATGTCTTGGAATGGCCTAGTCAAAGCCCAGACCTCAATCCAATTGAGAATATGTGGTATGACTTAAAGATTGCTCTACACCAGCGGAAGTCATCCAACTTGAAGGAGCTGGAGCAGTTTTGCCTTGAAGAACGGGCAAAAATCCCAGTGGCTAGATGTGCCAAGCTTATAGAGACATACCCCAAGAGACTTGCAGCTGTAATTGCTGCAAAAGGTGGTTCAACAAAGTATTGACTTTGGGGGGGTGAATAGTTATGCACGCTCAAGTTTTCTGTTTTTTTGTCTTATTTCTTGTTTGTTTCACAATAAAACATATTTTGCATCTTCAAAGTGGTAGGCATGTTGTGTAAATCAAATGATACAAACCCCCCAAAAAATCCATTTTAATTCCAGGTTGTAAGGCAACAAAATAGGAAACATGCCAAGGGGGGTGAATACTTTCGCAAGCTACTGTATTAGAGACACATATTTCCCTCAGATTACACAGATCCACAAAGAATTTGAAAACAAAGCCAATTTTGATAAACTCCCATATCTATTGCGTGAAATACCACAGTGTGCAATCACAGCAGCAAGATTTGTGACCTGTTGCCACAAGAAAAGGGCAACCAGTGAAGAACAAACACCATTGTAAATGCAACCCATATTTATGTTTATTTATTTTCCCATTTGTACTTTAACTATTTGCACATTGTAACAACACTGTATATATATATATAATATGACATTTGAAATGTCTTTATTATTTTGGAACTTTGGAGAGAGAGGGAGAGAGAGAGGAGAGAAGAGAGAGAGGAGAGGGAGAGAGAGAGAGGAGAGAAGAGAGAGAGGAGAGACAGGAGAGGGAGAGAGAGAGAAGAGAGAAGAGAGAGAGAGGAGAGGGGAAGAGAGAGAGAGGAGAGGGAGAGAGGAGAGAAGAGAGAGAGGAGAGAAGAGAGAGAGGAGAGAGAGGATAGGGAGAGAGAGGAGAGAAGATAAGAGAGAGAGAGGAGAGGGAGAGAGGAGAGAAGAGAGAGAGGAGAGAAGAGAGCGAGATGAGAGAAGAGAGAGAGAGATGAGAGGGAGAGAGAGAGGAGAGAAGAGAGAGAGAGGAGGGGGAGAGGGAGAGAGAGAGGAGAGGGAGAGAGCGAGGAGAAGAGAGAGAGGAGAGAGGGAGAGAGAGAGATAGGAGAGGAGAGAACGAGAGAGAAGAGAGAGAGAGGAGAGACAGGAGAGGGAGAGAGAGAGAGAAGAGAGAAGAGAGCGAGAGGAGAGGGGAAGAGAGAGAGAGGAGAGGGAGAGAGGAGAGAAGAAAGAGAGGAGAGAAGAGAGAGAGAGGAGAGGGAGAGAGAGGAGAGAAGAGAGAGGAGAGAAGAGAGAGGAGAGGGAGAGAGAGGAGATAAGAGAGAGAGGAGATAAGAGAGAGAGGAGAGGGAGAGAGAGAGAGGAGAGGGAGAGAGGAGAGAAGAGAGAGAAGAGAGAGAGAGATGAGAGGGAGAGAGAGAGAGAGAGGAGGGGGAGAGAGGAGAGAAGAGAGAGAGGAGAGAAGAGAGAGAGGAGAGAGAGGATAGGGAGAGAGAGGAGAGAAGATAAGAGAGAGAGAGGAGAGGGAGAGAGGAGAGAAGAGAGAGAGGAGAGAAGAGAGCGAGATGAGAGAAGAGAGAGAGAGATGAGAGGGAGAGAAGAGGAGAGAAGAGAGAGAGAGGAGGGGGAGAGGGAGAGAGAGAGGAGAGGGAGAGAGCGAGGAGAAGAGAGAGAGGAGAGAGGGAGAGAGAGAGATAGGAGAGGAGAGAAGAGAGAGAAGAGAGAGAGAGGAGAGACAGGAGAGGGAGAGAGAGAGAGAAGAGAGAAGAGAGCGAGAGGAGAGGGGAAGAGAGAGAGAGGAGAGGGAGAGAGGAGAGAAGAAAGAGAGGAGAGAAGAGAGAGAGAGGAGAGGGAGAGAGAGGAGAGAAGAGAGAGGAGAGAAGAGAGAGGAGAGGGAGAGAGAGGAGATAAGAGAGAGAGGAGATAAGAGAGAGAGGAGAGGGAGAGAGAGAGAGGAGAGGGAGAGAGGAGAGAAGAGAGAGAAGAGAGAGAGAGATGAGAGGGAGAGAGAGAGAGAGAGGAGGGGGAGAGGGAGAGAGAGAGAGGAGAGGGAGAGAGCGAGGAGAAGAGAGAGAGAGATAGGAGAGGGAGAGAGGAGAGAAGAGAGAGGGGAGAAGAGAGAGGAGAGGGAGAGAGAGGAGATAAGAGAGAGAGGAGATAAGAGAGAGAGGAGAGGGAGAGAGAGAGAGGAGAGGGAGAGAGGAGAGAAGAGAGAGAAGAGAGAGAGATATGAGAGGGAGATATGAGAGGGAGAGAGAGAGGAGAGAAGAGAGAGGAGAGGGAGAGAGAGAGGAGAAGAGAGAGAGAGAGGAGAAGAGAGAGAGGAAGAGAGAGAGATAAGAGAGAGAGAGAAAGAGGAGAGAAGAGAGAGAGGAGAGAGAGGAGAGAGGGAGAGAGAGAGGAGAGAAGAGAGGAGAGAAGAGAGAGAAGAGAGAGAGAGATGAGAGGGAGAGAGAGAGAGAGAGGAGGGGGAGAGGGAGAGAGAGAGAGGAGAGGGAGAGAGCGAGGAGAAGAGAGAGAGAGATAGGAGAGGGAGAGAGGAGAGAAGAGAGAGGGGAGAAGAGAGAGGAGAGGGAGAGAGAGGAGATAAGAGAGAGAGGAGATAAGAGAGAGAGGAGAGGGAGAGAGAGAGAGGAGAGGGAGAGAGGAGAGAAGAGAGAGAAGAGAGAGAGAGATGAGAGGGAGAGAGAGAGAGAGAGGAGGGGGAGAGGGAGAGAGAGAGAGGAGAGGGAGAGAGCGAGGAGAAGAGAGAGAGAGATAGGAGAGGGAGAGAGGAGAGAAGAGAGAGGGGAGAAGAGAGAGGAGAGGGAGAGAGAGGAGATAAGAGAGAGAGGAGATAAGAGAGAGAGGAGAGGGAGAGAGAGAGAGGAGAGGGAGAGAGGAGAGAAGAGAGAGAAGAGAGAGAGATATGAGAGGGAGATATGAGAGGGAGAGAGAGAGGAGAGAAGAGAGAGGAGAGGGAGAGAGAGAGGAGAAGAGAGAGAGAGAGGAGAAGAGAGAGAGGAAGAGAGAGAGATAAGAGAGAGAGAGAAAGAGGAGAGAAGAGAGAGAGGAGAGAGAGGAGAGAGGGAGAGAGAGAGGAGAGAAGAGAGAGGACAGGGGGAGAGAGAGGAGAGAAGAGAGAAAGAGGAGAGAGAGATGAGAAGAGAGAAAGAGGAGAGAGAGAGAGGAGAGGGAGAGAGAGGAGAGAAGAGCGAGAGAGGAGAGGAGAGAGAGGAGAGGAGAGAAGAGAGAGAGAGGGGAAGAGAGAGAGAGGAGAGGGAGAGAGGAGAGAAGAGAGAGAGGAGAGAAGAGAGAGAGGAGAGAGAGG
>NW_028163207.1:32500-85416 GCF_964263955.1 Coregonus lavaretus | reverse complement strand
ATAAAGACATTTCAAATGTCATATTATGGCTATATATACAGTGTTGTAACGATGTGCAAATAGTTAAAGTACAAAAGGGAAAATAAATAAACATAAATATGGGTTGTATTTACAATGGTGTTTGTTCTTCACTGGTTGCCCTTTTCTTGTGGCAACAGGTCACAAATCTTGCAGCTGTGATGGCACACTGTGGTTTTTCACCCAGTAGATAAGGGAGTTTATCAAAATTGCGTTTGTTTTCGAATTCTTTGTGGATCTGTGTAATCTGAGGGAAATATGTGTCTCTAATATGGTCATACATTTGGCAGGAGGTTAGGAAGTGCAGCTCAGTTTCCACCTCATTTTGTGGGCAGTGTGCACATAGCCTGTCTTCTCTTGAGAGACAGGTCTGCCTACGGCAGCCTTTCTCAACAGCAAGGCAATGCTCACTGAGTCTGTACATAGTCAAAGCTTTCCTTCATTTTGGGTCAGTCACAGTGGTCAGGTATTCTGCCACTGTGTGCTCTCTGTTTAGGGCCAAATAGCATTTTGTAGAGGTACCAAGGGGGAGGTTGGAGGTCCAAGGGCCAGACTAGCGGGTGTGTGTGTGTGTGTGTGTGGGGGGGGGGGGGGGGGGGGGGGGGGCATTTAGAGGTAGAGGTACCCTCCCAGGCCGACAGCCAGACCCAGACCCCTCAAACGCTGGGTCAGGAGGAGGGAGGGCCCAGGGACAGGCTAATCAGCCGAGTCATGTGGACCTCTGGCAGGCCAGCCAGGGACCTCCCTTTCCTTTCTCCCTCCCTGCGTCCCTGCCCCTCCCTCCTTCCTTCCCTCCCTCCCTCCCCCCTCCCTCCTTCCTTCCCTCCCTCCCTGCCCCCTCCCCCCTCCCTCCTTCCTTCCCTCCCTCCCTGCCCCCTCCCTCCCTCCTTCCTTCCCTCCCTCCCTGCCCCCTCCCTCCTTCCTTCCCTCCCTCAGCTTTCAGCTCCTCACCTCTTCGCCACCATGAATAATGGAAGGCGTTGGAGCCACTGCCCAGTGTGTGTGTGTGTGTGTGTGTGTGTGTGTGTGTGTGTGTGTGTGTGTGTGTGTGTGTGTGTGTGTGTGTCCAGCACCTTTTATACCCCATCAGGCAGCACAAAGACAAAGACCAGGCCAGGCAGGGAGAGGGGCTGAGCACAGGGGCCGAGAGGAGCTTTGAGGGGCCCACCTCAACCCGCCTCGCTCGCAGCCCGAGGCTTTACTGCAGGAAGGAGGCCCAATCCCCTGACACTGCCCCTGGCTATTCACCTTAGAGGAGCCCTGTTCAAACGGCCGGTGAAGGCCACGCAGCCCAGCCTCCAGGGCAGGGGACTGGGGCCGCAGGGCGTAGGATGGGGGTCCCCAGAGGCCCCCTGGCACAAACACACACACATACAAGCTACAATATTTTCACTCTCTCTCATACACACACACACACACACACTACAAAGACAGACTGGGAAGGATGTAGTCTAGCAGCACTTGCATCATCACTAAGAGACCAGGGAGCCCACACCATACTGTCCCCTAACACCATACTGTCCTCTAACACCATACTGTCCTCTAACACCATACTGTCCTCTAGCACCATACTGTCCTCTAGCACCATACTGTCCTCTAACACCATACTGTCCTCTAGCACCATACTGTCCTCTAGCACCATACTGTCCTTTAGCACCATACTGTCCTCTAGCACCATACTGTCCTCTAGCACCATACTGTCCTCTAACACCATACTGTCCTCTAGCACCATACTGTCCTCTAGCACCATACTGTCCTCTAACACCATACTGTCCTCTAACACCATACTGTCCTCTAGCACCATACTGTCCTCTAGCACCATACTGTCCTCTAGCACCATACTGTCCTCTAGCACCATACTGTCCTCTAACACCATACTGTCCTCTAGCACCATACTGTCCTCTAGCACCATACTGTCCTCTAACACCATACTGTCCTCTAGCACCATACTGTCCTCTAGCACCATACTGTCCTCTAGCACCATACTGTCCTCTAGCACCATACTGTCCTCTAGCACCATACTGTCCTCTAGCACCATACTGTCCTCTAACACCATACTGTCCTCTAACACCATACTGTCCTCTAGCACCATACTGTCCTCTAACACCACACCATACTGTCCTCTAACACCATACTGTCCTCTAGCACCATACTGTCCTCTAGCACCATACTGTCCTCTAGCACCATACTGTCCTCTAGCACCATACTGTCCTCTAGCACCATACTGTCCTCTAGCACCATACTGTCCCCTAACACCATACTGTCCTCTAACACCATACTGTCCTCTAACACCATACTGTCCTCTAACACCACACCATACTGTCCTCTAACACCATAATGTCCTCTAGCACCATACTGTCCTCTAACACCATACTGTCCTCTAACACCATACTGTCCTCTAACACCATACTGTCCTCTAGCACCATACTGTCCTCTAACACCATACTGTCCTCTAACACCATACTGTCCTCTAACACCACACCATACTGTCCTCTAACACCACACCATACTGTCCTCTAACACCATACTGTCCTCTAACACCACACTGTCCTCTAACACCATACTGTCCTCTAACACCATACTGTCCTCTAGCACCATACTGTCCTCTAGCACCATACTGTCCTCTAGCACCATACTGTCCTCTAGCACCATACTGTCCTCTAGCACCATACTGTCCTCTAGCACCATACTGTCCTCTAGCACCATACTGTCCTCTAGCACCATACTGTCCTCTAACACCATACTGTCCTCTAACACCATACTGTCCTCTAACACCATACTGTCCTCTAACACCACACCATACTGTCCTCTAGCACCATACTGTCCTCTAACACCATACTGTCCTCTAGCACCATACTGTCCTCTAGCACCATACTGTCTTCTAGCACCATACTGTCCTCTAACACCATACTGTCCTCTAACACCACACCATACTGTCCTCTAACACCATACTGTCCTCTAGCACCATACTGTCCTCTAGCACCATACTGTCCTCTAGCACCATACTGTCCTCTAGCACCATACTGTCCTCTAGCACCATACTGTCCTCAAGCACCATACTGTCCTCTAGCACCATACTGTCCTCTAGCACCATACTGTCCTCTAGCACCATACTGTCCTCTAACACCACACCATACTGTCCTCTAACACCACACCATACTGTGCTCTAACACCATACTGTCCTCTAACACCATACTGTCCTCTAGCACCATACTGTCCTCTAGCACCATACTGTCCTCTAGCACCATACTGTCCTCTAGCACTATACTGTCCTCTAGCACCATACTGTCCTCTAGCACCATACTGTCCTCTAACACCATACTGTCCACTAGAACAGATTTCCTGGTGTTTTTACAGTCTTTTATGTCCAACAATAAAACATTTAAAATAAAATAAGAATTTGCTCAGGAGGGCCAAATAAAATCACTCTAGTACTTTTGATGTAAACTATTATTATTATCAACTATTTCAGAAAAAGTCTCCTGTTAGCTAGCGATAGATAGTAGTCACCTGTTAGCTAGCGATAGATAGTAGTCACCTGTTAGCTAGCGATAGATAGTAGTCTCCTGTTAGCTAGCCATAGATAGTAGTCTCCTGTTAGCTAGCCATAGATAGTAGTCTCCTGTTAGCTAGCGATAGATAGTAGTCACCTGTTAGCTAGCGATAGATAGTCGTCTCCTGTTAGCTAGCGATAGATAGTAGTCTCCTGTTAGCTAGCGATAGATAGTAGTCTCCTGTTAGCTAGCGATAGATAGTAGTCTCCTGTTAGCTAGCGATAGATAGTAGTCTCCTGTTAGCTAGCGATAGATAGTAGTCACCTGTTAGCTAGCGATAGATAGTAGTCACCTGTTAGCTAGCGATAGATAGTAGTCTCCTGTTAGCTAGCGATAGATAGTAGTCTCCTGTTAGCTAGCGATAGATAGTAGTCACCTGTTAGCTAGCGATAGATAGTAGTCACCTGTTAGCTAGCGATAGATAGTAGTCTCCTGTTAGCTAGCGATAGATAGTAGTCTCCTGTTAGCTAGCGATAGATAGTAGTCTCCTGTTAGCTAGCGATAGATAGTAGTCACCTGTTAGCTAGCGATAGATAGTAGTCACCTGTTAGCTAGCGATAGATAGTAGTCTCCTGTTAGCTAGCGATAGATAGTAGTCACCTGTTAGCTAGCGATAGATAGTAGTCTCCTGTTAGCTAGCGATAGATAGTAGTCTCCTGTTAGCTAGCGATAGATAGTAGTCACCTGTTAGCTAGCGATAGATAGTAGTCTCCTGTTAGCTAGCGATAGATCGTAGTCTCCTGTTAGCTAGCGATAGATAGTAGTCTCCTGTTAGCTAGCGATAGATAGTAGTCTCCTGTTAGCTAGCGATAGATAGTAGTCTCCTGTTAGCTAGCGATAGATAGTAGTCTCCTGTTAGCTAGCGATAGATAGTAGTCTCCTGTTAGCTAGCGATAGATAGTAGTCTCCTGTTAGCTAGCGATAGATAGTAGTCACCTGTTAGCTAGTGATAGATAATAGTCTAAGAAATCTCAGACCTAAAGCAATAGCACTATGTCTGGGGAGGATGTTGGATTCTCTTGGACATAAAAAAAAAAAAAAAAAAAAAAAAAAAAAAAAAATTCGGGGAGGGACTTCTTTAGACAGACAATTCTCCCAACATATCACGAATTTGGGTAGGCGGGCCAAGCCTGAAAAACCAAACTCTTTCCGTAGCCTGTAGACAGACATCTCAAAACGTTGTGATTCAAAACCAAAGTTTGCTGGCAAAACCTCTGCAGTGGCTTTAATGAAGGTAGAAGATGCAAACTAGCCACTTGTGAAATTCACTCATTAAAAAGAACCTCCGTGGTCTCCATCTCGCTAGCTAGCTACTACTTTGTGTCCGGCGGGGACGATTGCGCTAGGCCAACAATCTGATAAGGCTGTGACGTCACCGGATAAGGCAATGATGCGCTTCCCTGTTCCATAGAGATGTATAGAGATCATAACTTGTAAATAACCTGTTTTTGCATGAACATTGCCATTCTGGGCTTCGACCATTTTAATGTAGTCAACTGGGGTGGGTATTCCTATGGGTTGGGAGTGATCAGCCAATGATCGGAGCATTATCTTCTTCTTCTAATTGATTTGCCTAGTTTGTAAATGGCTTTAAGCCATTAGCCATCTAGTGGCCACAATAAATGAATGACACACAATATTTGGTTCATGACTCCAGCACTGCAGTCACCAATATTAGCTTCACACTTTTTTCAAACATCAAAAGAAGAAGAAAATGTACTACTTTAAAATGGAGATCCCTACACACAGCCCATGCTGTCACAATCGCCATAATGGCACAGATACAACATTGCGATTCCTACACATCTCTATGCCGTGTTCTGAATGACGCAGGTACTTGTACAGACAAGACATAAATGCTGGAACC
Source organism: Coregonus lavaretus (assembly GCF_964263955.1). Taxonomy (NCBI): domain Eukaryota; kingdom Metazoa; phylum Chordata; class Actinopteri; order Salmoniformes; family Salmonidae; genus Coregonus; species Coregonus lavaretus. Next base: position 79,977 of record NW_028163207.1, on the reverse strand, counting down.
ATAGACCATGTCTCCCGAGTGGTTCGAATCCAGGCTCAGTCGTAGCCGGCCGTGACCGGGAGACCCATGGGGCGGCGCACAATTAGCCCAGCGTCGTCCAGGGTAGGGCAGAGCATGGCGTTTGCAACGCCAGGGTTGTGGGTTCGATTCCCACGGGGGGCCAGTATGTATAACTGTAAGTCGCTCTGGATAAGAGCGTCTGCTAAATGACAAATTTTTTTTAAAAATAGCGATGTATAGAGGACTATAGTGCCCAAAAGCCTGTTTTAGCATGGGCAGAGCCATTGAGGACTTTCCCCATTTTAAAGTAGTCAACTGGGTGGGACTTCCTGTGGTTTAAGGAAGAATCAAATAATTCCATCCAGGTCATCATGAGGGATCAGCCAATGAATTATACTCATGAGCAAACATGTCATAACTGCAGGAGGAAGTAAATTGTCATCCTTGGCTTTATACCTGTTCAAACAACACACTCCAGGGGGCAGTATGCACCCTTTCTGTTTGTTTACCAACTCATAGAAGTAGTAAAATAAGAAAATGGACTACTTCAAAACGGAGATGGCCTCAATGGCTCTGCCCGTGCGCTCACAGACGCCATAATTACGTTGACATTTTAGTCATTTAGCAGAAGCTCTTATCCAGAGCGATTTACAGGAGCAATTAGGGTTATGTACCTTGCGCTCAAGGGCAGGCACATCGACAGATTTTCTCACCAAGTCGGCTCGGGGATTCGAACCAGTGACCTTTTCGGTTACTGGCCCAACGCTCTTAACTGCTAAGAAGAGTTCTAAAAAAGTGTTCGACACTTTTCGACAACTGCCAGTGGCGAGTCATCTCCCACAGAGATGGATCCAACAATCTCCTCCAGTGCTTTACAGTAGTCGTAGTGTTCTGGTACGGGAAAATACTGTGCTTGTACTTTTTCCTGGGATAGTGTTCTGCACAACCACGACATCATTCTGCCTTTGATGGAGGGTCTTTACTTTCTCTATTTGAAGACAAGTGTACATCATGTTACAGGACGGCTAGTCGTTACGCTGGCTAACTATTAGTAAGAACGGCGATATCAAAGATGGTTTAGTAGTTTAAAAAACTCTGGGGCGATATGTTCCTACTACCTCAGACCCAGGGAATTATTTCCGTGTTGATTTGAAGCCACCCCTCATAGTCGTGTGACTCGCTCAGAATTTGAATTGATTATCATGTCACTCAGTAAATGTTTTTTTGGCCCGAGTTCCCAAGTTGGAATTCTGAGTTGGATGCCCGTTTAAAATTATTTTTCCCAGTCAGAGTTTTTTTTAAAAAAAAATTCAGTTCCCAGTTGTCTTGAACGCACTGAAGTCGGAAGTCGGACACCACTTTGCAAAGAGCTGGAGGCAGTATGCATTTTGAAAACTTAATTGTTTGAAAACTGAAAATTTTAATACATATTATGAGGCATGTCTTACCATGCGTCAAAGTAGCCTATCAGATCTCCTCTCCTTATAAATTTCTAACGGATATTTTCATCTCTGTCACATGAAACCGCACGCATGTGCAGTGCCCTTTTGACAACGGTTCCCGGTAATTGCATTATGGAACGAACCTTCGCACGTAGCCTACTGCCATGTGCGCATTTGCTGTGCTTATAATGTGAAGAAATAATAGTTTATCAACATTTTAAGCTAAACGTTCTCATCCGCTGCATCAGACTCATTGCTTTTTAAAGTTTATTTAGTATTTTATTTATTTTATGTAGCCGAGGCCTACTGGTTGGATGAATCTGGGATCATTCGTCCCTCAACCGTCCCAGAGTCTGTTTGGAAGAGGCCATTTTGTCCTCGACAAGCTGACCGATAGAATATGCAGTCTAAACGTTTCCTCTCTATTAGACTGATATAGGCTAGTTATTCTAACATCTTCAAAAGTGCACATCAGAATTCGTTAAGGAGGACCGCACATCGTTGCATCCCCGAATTGCATTTTCTGTTAATATGAATTACCATATTCTAAATGTGATTTCTGTCATTCTGAGCACCGCGGGTGGACGCCCTAATCAGATTAACAAACCCCAATGCATACGGGTCCGGTACATTTCTCAAATGTCCGGTAAATTAAAATGTTGCCAGTCAAATGTCCGACGCCACATTTTCATAACGGAAACCCTGGCACACACACGCACGCTGACACACACACACACACACACACACACACACACACACACACACACACACACACACACACACACACACACACACACACACACACACACACACACACACACAGAGAGAATGCATCTTCCACATCACTGAACCTGACAATGCCATGGCTCTCTGCATACTGTGCTACCTTCAACTCCTACAGTACACACACACACACACACACACAGCATGCTTAGAAACTTCAACAGCCTTCAACATCCACATGACCCCAGTCACAAACAGTATCTGAGTGCTTTCAGTCCAAAACACACGTTGAGCGATAATAAAGGTCTATTCAGCTGTTTTTCAGTCAGTCAGTCTCATCCAACAAGTGCCAGAGTGATTTGGCCATTCATTAAGGGGACCCGACACATGCAACACGTACACACTGCACACACACACACACACTAGGATTCCTTTCATTTATAATTTGACAGAACAGCGTCAGTTTATTGCTGCAACACATTTTCTGAGGTCCCCGCTGACCAGGCTACCGCAGCCCTAACACCTCTGACCAGGCTACCACAGCCCTAACACCTCTGACCAGAATACCGCAGCCCTAACACCTCTGACCAGGCTACCGCAGCCCTAACACCTCTGACCAGGCTACCGCAGCCCTAACACCTTGGACCAGACTACCGCAGCCCTCTGACCAGGCTACCGCAGCCCTAACACCTCTGACCAGGCTACCGCAGCCCTAACACCTTGGACCAGGCTACCGCAGCCCTAACACCTTGGACCAGGCTACCGCAGCCCTAACACCTTGGACCAGGCTACCGCAGCCCTAACACCTCTGACCAGGCTACCGCAGCCCTAACACCTCTGACCAGGCTACCGCAGCCCTAACACCTTGGACCAGACTACCGCAGCCCTAACACCTCTGACCAGGCTACCGCAGCCCTAACACCTCTGACCAGGCTACCGCAGCCCTAACACCTTGGACCAGGCTACCGCAGCCCTAACACCTTGGACCAGGCTACCGCAGCCCTAACACCTCTCTAAAGCACTCACACAGACATAACAGGACTAATCTGCAATTAAAGAGTAAAGTCTAGCCTGTGATTTTTGTTAGGCTGACAATTGAACTACTTGGTTAAGAGAAGAGGGGGTTATGATATGGAACAGCTTCCAGTACAGTAGTAGGACTGGTATAGAAGAGGGGGTTATGATATGGAACAGCTTCCAGTACAGTAGTAGGACTGGTATAGAAGAGGGGGTTATGATATGGAACAGCTTCCAGTACAGTAGTAGGACTGGTATAGAAGAGGGGGTTATGATATGGAACAGCTTCCAGTACAGTAGTAGTACTGGTATAGAAGAGGGGGTTATGATATGGAACAGCTTCCAGTACAGTAGTAGTACTGGTATAGAAGAGGGGGTTATGATATGGAACAGCTTCCAGTACAGTAGTAGGACTGGTATAGAAGAGGGGGTTATGATATGCAACAGCTTCCAGTACAGTAGTAGTACTGGTATAGAAGAGGGGGTTATGATATGCAACAGCTTCCAGTACAGTAGTAGGACTGGTATAGAAGAGGGGGTTATGATATGCAACAGCTTCCAGTACAGTAGTAGTACTGGTATAGAAGAGGGGGTTATGATATGCAACAGCTTCCAGTACAGTAGTAGTACTGGTATAGAAGAGGGGGTTATGATATGCAACAGCTTCCAGTACAGTGGTAGGACTGGTATAGAAGAGGGGGTTATGATATGCAACAGCTTACAGTACAGTAGTAGGACTGGTATAGAAGAGGGGGTTATGATATGGAACAGCTTCCAGTACAGTAGTAGTACTGGTATAGAAGAGGGGGTTATGATATGGAACAGCTTCCAGTACAGTGGTAGGACTGGTATAGAAGAGGGGGTTATGATATGGAACAGCTTCCAGTACAGTGGTAGGACTGGTATAGAAGAGGGGGTTATGATATGGAACAGCTTCCAGTACAGTAGTAGTACTGGTATAGAAGAGGGGGTTATGATATGGAACAGCTTCCAGTACAGTAGTAGTACTGGTATAGAAGAGGGGGTTATGATATGGAACAGCTTCCAGTACAGTAGTAGGACTGGTATAGAAGAGGGGGTTATGATATGCAACAGCTTCCAGTACAGTAGTAGTACTGGTATAGAAGAGGGGGTTATGATATGCAACAGCTTCCAGTACAGTAGTAGTACTGGTATAGAAGAGGGGGTTATGATATGCAACAGCTTCCAGTACAGTAGTAGTACTGGTATAGAAGAGGGGGTTATGATATGCAACAGCTTCCAGTACAGTAGTAGTACTGGTATAGAAGAGGGGGTTATGATATGCAACAGCTTCCAGTACAGTGGTAGGACTGGTATAGAAGAGGGGGTTATGATATGCAACAGCTTACAGTACAGTAGTAGGACTGGTATAGAAGAGGGGGTTATGATATGCAACAGCTTCCAGTACAGTAGTAGGACTGGTATAGAAGAGGGGGTTATGATATGGAACAGCTTCCAGTACAGTAGTAGGACTGGTATAGAAGAGGGGGTTATGATATGCAACAGCTTCCAGTACAGTAGTAGTACTGGTATAGAAGAGGGGGTTATGATATGCAACAGCTTCCAGTACAGTAGTAGGACTGGTATAGAAGAGGGGGTTATGATATGCAACAGCTTCCAGTACAATAGTAGGACTGGTATAGAAGAGGGGGTTATGATATGCAACAGCTTCCAGTACAGTAGTAGGACTGGTATAGAAGAGGGGGTTATGATATGCAACAGCTTCCAGTACAGTAGTAGTACTGGTATAGAAGAGGGGGTTATGATATGCAACAGCTTCCAGTACAGTAGTAGTACTGGTATAGAAGAGGGGGTTATGATATGCAACAGCTTCCAGTACAGTAGTAGTACTGGTATAGAAGAGGGGGTTATGATATGCAACAGCTTCCAGTACAGTGGTAGGACTGGTATAGAAGAGGGGGTTATGATATGCAACAGCTTACAGTACAGTAGTAGGACTGGTATAGAAGAGGGGGTTATGATATGGAACAGCTTCCAGTACAGTAGTAGTACTGGTATAGAAGAGGGGGTTATGATATGGAACAGCTTCCAGTACAGTGGTAGGACTGGTATAGAAGAGGGGGTTATGATATGGAACAGCTTCCAGTACAGTAGTAGTACCGGTATAGAAGAGGGGGTTATGATATGGAACAGCTTCCAGTACAGTAGTAGTACTGGTATAGAAGAGGGGGTTATGATATGGAACAGCTTCCAGTACAGTAGTAGGACTGGTATAGAAGAGGGGGTTATGATATGCAACAGCTTCCAGTACAGTAGTAGTACTGGTATAGAAGAGGGGGTTATGATATGCAACAGCTTCCAGTACAGTAGTAGTACTGGTATAGAAGAGGGGGTTATGATATGCAACAGCTTCCAGTACAGTAGTAGTACTGGTATAGAAGAGGGGGTTATGATATGCAACAGCTTCCAGTACAGTAGTAGTACTGGTATAGAAGAGGGGGTTATGATATGCAACAGCTTACAGTACAGTAGTAGGACTGGTATAGAAGAGGGGGTTATGATATGCAACAGCTTCCAGTACAGTAGTAGGACTGGTATAGAAGAGGGGGTTATGATATGGAACAGCTTCCAGTACAGTAGTAGGACTGGTATAGAAGAGGGGGTTATGATATGCAACAGCTTCCAGTACAGTAGTAGTACTGGTATAGAAGAGGGGGTTATGATATGCAACAGCTTCCAGTACAGTAGTAGGACTGGTATAGAAGAGGGGGTTATGATATGCAACAGCTTCCAGTACAGTAGTAGGACTGGTATAGAAGAGGGGGTTATGATATGCAACAGCTTCCAGTACAGTAGTAGGACTGGTATAGAAGAGGGGGTTATAATATGCAACAGCTTCCAGTACAGTAGTAGGACTGGTATAGAAGAGGGGGTTATGATATGCAACAGCTTCCAGTACAGTAGTAGTACTGGTATAGAAGAGGGGGTTATGATATGCAACAGCTTCCAGTACAGTAGTAGTACTCGTATAGTACTGAGTAGGAAGGAACTTCACTACGTGGGAGGGAGAATTACAGATCTCTATCATTTATCCTTTGTATGGTTGGAGGATTGCTTTGAAGGGCCTGTGTGTGTGCTTCCCCTGACAGTGGACAGGCGGGTGAGCTGAACAAGAGGCACCTGGCCACTGTGTCACTCACACACACACACACACACACACACACACACACACAAACAGAGGAGACCCTCCATCCGTCCCAGTACGTCCTTGTTAGCCTGCTGGTTAATTCTTGCCCTCAGGCTCAGGCTTGTCTAAGGCAATTCATCCCTGGCAGTAACTTATCAAATCAAATCAGACCTGTGTGTGTGTGTGTGTGTGTGTGTTCCATAGATCTGTTGGATGCTGATGAGAGACAGCGTCATCATTTTAACCAGAGATTTCTACACGAGCTGTCTTTATCCATGAGCTCCTGTGCCTTATTTTAGATGGTGAGCAGAGTAGGACTGATTCAAGTAGAAACTGCTAGTCGTTTAACAGTGAATCTAGGTGATGGCATAAAACAGCAAAACCCAATGCTCATAGATAGTGTTATCTAATATAACGATATTACTATAGCTTAAATTATTCATAAGATAACTGCAATCAATGTCTTGGTTGTAGGAGCATTTTCTCCAACGGAGCTAATAGTCATTTTGAAAAACATTTCAATCTCAGCTATCTAAAGTCGCTAGGGCTGTCCCCGACTAAAATAGAATCTTGGTCGACCAAGAGTCGTTCCTATTCTTTCGACCAATCGATTGGTCTAAAATGTTGAACTATGTATTTTTTCCATTTATGTACGTGTTTGAATAAAATCCACTGCATATGCACTGAGCTTGTCTTGATGCTTTAAGCACAATGTTTGACTAAATAATTAAGACACACAAATGACTTGAGAAAGAGCCCGATGGTCACACTTTGTTAAAAAAAAAAAAATGACAGCGAGTGTCTGTGTGACTCGGGCGCACGATGTCTCTCTCTCTCTGCTCCCTACTGCAGCCAAACGGTACCACAGCACAGTGTCTCTCTCTCTGCTCCCTACTGCAGCCAAACGGTACCACAGCACAGTGTCTCTCTCTCTGCTCCTTACTGCAGCTAAACGGTACCACAGCACAGTGTCTCTCTCTCTGCTCCTTACTGCAGCCAAACGGTACCACAGCACAGTGTCTCTCTCTCTGCTCCTTACTGCAGCCAAACGGTACCACAGCACAGTGTCTCTCTCTCTGCTCCCTACTGCAGCCAAACGGTACCACAGCACAGTGTCTCTCTCTCTGCTCCTTACTGCAGCCAAACGGTACCACAGCACAGTGTCTACTGCATCCGTGCTGACGCTGCAAAATCATTTCAGCCATTTTGTTTCTTACTTGTTTCTGACTGAAAAGGTCTATTACCAACATCCCTAATTTTTTTTAGGAAAAAAACCTCCCCTCAACCCTTGCTCTCTTTACGTCAAACGTGTAAGCGGCGTTGCATGCATGTGACCAACAGGGCCTGACCTACAGCCTATCATAAATCAATAAATTGGTTATAACAAACTCCAAACACAGTACCACGTGACAGCAAAATGGATGCGGAGAACGTGGAAAAAGAATCTCAAAACGGGATAATGTTTACTGGTTGCCCAGGAGGGGAAGTCAGATCTGTGGAAGACATTTGACTTAGTTGTGGAAACTACTGGAGATCAAGAAAAAGGAGGGTATAGGGGCAAGCGTTGCATGAGTATTATGTGTGCCAAACAGGTGCTGTTAGATTACAACATTATAATTTTTCTGACCATTTGGAACAGCGTAAACAACACAAAATAAATACGTGTACCAGAGAGTTTTAACAAATACATAAAGCCTTTATTAAAAGTAGACTAAAAACAGTTGAATTGCGATTAATTTATTGTTTAGGCTAATTATTCAAAGCTCCCTTTGTTATTTTAAAACTAAAACGTTTCATTGCAATGTCTTGTATTGCTGTGTGATGGCATGAACGAACGAATGAATGATTGATTGATTCATACAGTAGCCTATACAATGCATTCGGAAAGTATTCAGAACCATTTGCTTTTTCCACATTTTGTTACGTTACAGCCTTCTTCTAAAATGGATTTGATTGTTTCATTTCTCATCAATTTACACACAATACCCCATAACGACAAAGCAAAAAACAGGTTTTTTTTAGATTTTTGAAAATGTTTATAAACAAAAAGAACTGAAATATGACATTTACATAACTATTCAGACCCTTTACTCAGTACTTTGTTGAAGCACTTTTCGCAGCGATTACAGCCTCAAGTCATCTTGGGTATGACGCTACAAGCTTGGCACACCTGTATTTGGGGAGTTTCTCCCATTCTTCTCTGCAGATCCTCACAAGCTCTGTCAGGATGGATGGGGAGCGTTGCTGCACAGCAATTTTCAGGTCTCTCCAGAGATGTTCGATTGGGTTCAAGTCCGGGCTCTGGCTGGGCCACTCAAGGACATTCAGGGACTTGTCCCGAAGCCACTCCTGCATTGTCTTGGCTGTGTGATTAGGGTCGTTGTCCTGTTGGAAGGTGAACCTTTGCCACAGTCTGAGGTCCTGAGCACTCTGGAGCAGGTTTTCATCAAGGATCTCTCTGTACTTTTCTCCATTCATCTTTCCCTCGATGCTGACTAGTCTCCCAGTCCCTGCCGCTGAAAAACATCCCCACAGCACGATGCTCCCACCACCATGGTGCCAGGTTTTCTCCAGATGTAACGCTTGGCATTCAGTTCAGTTGTTTCTCATGGTCAGAGTCCTTTAGGTGCCTTTTGGCAAACTCCAAGTGGGCTGTCAAGTGCCTTTTACTAAGGAGTGGCTTCCGTTTGGCCACTGGAGCGCTGCAGAGATGGTTGTCCTTCTGGAAGGTTCTCCTATCTCCACAGAGGAACTCTGGAGCTCTGTCAGAGTGACCATTGGGTTCTTGGCCACCTCCCTGACCAAGGCCCTTCTCCCCCGATTGCTCAGTTTGGCCGGACAGCCATCTCTAGGAAGAGTCTTGGTGGTTCCAAACTTCTTCCATTTAAGAATGATGGAGGCTACTGTGTTCTTGGGGACCTTCAATGCTGCAGAAATGTTTTGGTACCCTTCCCCCAGATCTGTGCCTCGACTCAATCCTGTCTCGGAGCTCTACAGACAATTCCTTTAATGGTTTATGCTCTGACATGCACTGTCAACTGTGGGACCTTATATAGACAGGTGTGTGCCTTTCCAAATCATGTTCAATCAATTGAATTTACCACAGGTGGACTCCAATCAAGTTGTAGAAACATCTCAAGGATGATCAATGGAAACAGGATGCACCTGAGCTCAATTTCGAGTCTCATAGCAAAGGGTCTGAATACTTATGTAAATAAGGTATTTCTGTTATTTATTTTTAACACATTTGCAAACATTTCTAAAAACCTGTTTTCGCTTTGTCATTATGGGGTATTGTGTGTAGATTGATGAGGAAAACATTTTATTTAATACATTTTAGAATAAGGCTGTAAAACATAACAAAATGTGGAAAAAGGGAAGGGGTCTGAATACTTTCCGAATGCACTATATATTGAAATAGTTACGGTATTAAAACTAAAACAGGATGCGCTCTTAGGCCTCCAGCTCGATGGTGGTTATACAAGGATACTATACACAAAGCCTACTAATGATAACGACATTACTTATTATCACGATAATCATAATAATAATAATAATAATTGTAATTACAACAATAAGAAGAAGATCAAGAAAAATAAGTGTATAGGAGCAGCGTATGTGTGACAAACAGGTGCTGTTAGATTACAATACTATTTTTCTGCCTGTTTGGAAGTAGTAGTATAAAGAACATAAAATACATTCTAAGTTCTAATTCTACCAGTGTGTTCCAAGGAAGAACAAAAATTGGAAAGCCTTTACTACAGCATAGCAAAGATTTAAAAACTGCTTTATCTGACATTTTGCCGTTGCATGAGGCTTGGCGCTCACGGAATCAGCAGGCTATTAAACAAACACTCAAACAAGCAACACGAAGCAAGATCTGTCTTATTTCTGTAGATACAGCGCATTCAGAAAGTATTCAGACCCCCTTTGACTTTTTCCACATTTTGTTACGTTACAGCCTTATTCTAAAATAGATTAAATTGTTTTTGTCATTATGGGGTATTGTGTGTAGATTGCTGAGGATGTTTTTTTGTATTTTTTTTAATCCATTTTAGAATAAGGCTGTAACGTAACAAAAATGGGGAAAAAGTCAAGGGGGTCTGAATACTTTCCGAAGGCGCTGGATAACCATGTACAATTTTAGTATCACGTCTGGTGATGACTGTGCCGTCGCCGTGGCAATGGATCAGTCCACAGAGACAGGCGACAATCAGACAGGTGTCTTCTGCACCATGAAGACATTTTTTTTTTTTTAAATGTGACTGCTCAAACAAAGAAAGCTCGGTCGACCAACAGCCTATCGACCAAACAATCGACCAGTCGACTAAATGGGGTCAGCCCTAAAAGCCAAAAACGTAGTGTATGTAGTAACCTTCTGACCCACTGGAATTGTGATACAGTGAATTATAAGTGAAATAATCTGTCTGTAAACAACTGTTGGAAAAATTACTTGTGTCATGCACAAAGTAGATGTCCTAACCGACTTGCCAAAACTATAGTTTGTTAACAAGAAATTTGTGGAGTGGTTGAAAAACGAGTTTTAATGACTCCAACCTAAGTGTATGTAAACTTCCGACTTCAACTGTATGAAATCGACATGAAATTACTTCACCAATGGATAGAGCAGCTTGCTAGGGAGCGGGCAAGCTATGTACATGCATTGGACAGACAACCTAAGGGTATGTAAACTTCAGACTTCAACTGTACATATACAAAACATGACATAGACTGACCAGATGAATCCAGGTGAAAGTCCAGGTGAAAGCTATGATCCCTTATTGAAGTCACCTGTTAAATCCACCAATCAGTGTAGATGAAGGGGAGGAGACAGCAACAACAACAAAAAAGATTTTTAAGCCTCGAGACAATTGAGAAATGGATTGTGTATATATGTGTCATTCAGAGAGTGAATTGGCAAGACAAAAATATTTAATTGTAGGTGTCAGGCGCACCAGTTTGTGTCAAGAACTGCAACACTGCTGGGTTTTTCACGGCCAACTGTTTCCCGTGCGTATCAAGAATGGTCCACCACCCAAAGGACATCCAGCCAACTTGACACAACTGTGCATTGGAGGCAACATGGAGCCAGCATTCCTGTGGAACGCTTTCGACACCTTTTGGGGTTGGTGGGGGTGGGGGGTGCAACTCAATATTAGGAAGATGTTCTTCATGTTTTTGTCTGTTTTACTCAGTCCATATAGGAGGACCAGCGTCATTAGAAACGCCACAACCCCCACAGCCCTGTCTATGTTCCTTCCTCCTTGCACCATGATGTTTTGCTTAGTTGCTGGTCACATAGTTCCAATAACCCAGAAAGATATTTCCTTACACACTTGATAAAGGCTCTGCCCCCCGGGGGATCAGAAACAGCCCTGCAGTTAGACGGGTTATTGGCTGGGAGCAGTACAGATCATCATCTACTCAGCGTGCATCCTAAACTGCACCCTATTCCCTTATATAGTGCACTACTTTTAAATAGAGCCCTATGTGCCCTGGTAAAAAAGTAGTGCACTATTATATAGGGGATAGGGTGCGATTCGTGATGCAGACCATAGAGGATTGTAGGTCTGAGCCTAGATGAGAACACACAGAGCCAATCACATTAATTATCTACGGCAGACTCCCGGCACGCCATCGCCACGGAGACTGGAGGACCTATTATTGATTATTGGGCTGGAGACCAAGGACCGGTGGGGGGGGGGGGGGGGTGGCTAGGACTATAGGTCTCTATCTGTCTGTATGGAGCGCAGCAAGCTCTCATAGTCTCACTGCAGTGTTTTATCCAAAAGTTGAATTTAAAAGTTGAACTAAAGGTTAACGTTAAGGTTTAAGGTTTTGGACAGTAGTGTTCTGATCAAGACACAGAGCATCATTCTCTAAATCTATTTTCATCAACCATAAATAAACCACGCCAAAAAAACAGGCAGTAAAAATATCTATGTCTTTAAAGTCGCTTGTTAATAATTAGAAACATAACACTGTTATTGTGGTAAACAGACAGTTATGTTGACTCAGACACATCAAGCAACAATATTCTGGCCTCTAATATGCCAATATTTGTGTGTGTGTGTCTGTGTGTGGTCATGGCTGTGCTTTACCATTGTGATGCATGGGAGAATTAAGGATCAGCTTCACCCCAGTAACATATCAGGTATCTACATCTTTACATTGACATTTGAGTCATTTAGCAGACGCTCTAATCCAGAGCCACTTACAATTAGTGCATTCACCTTAAGACAGCTAGGTGAGACAACAACACATCACAAATCGTATCAAGTACATTTTCCCTTAAAGTATTTATCAGCAAAGTCAGTGCTAGTGGGAAAAGAGAAGTGTCTTTTGGGGGCACAGTGAGAGATATTTAAGATTTAAGGTTTCAGACGTTCCACCATTGGGGTGCCAGGACAGAGAAGAGCTTGGACTGGGCTCAGTGGGAGCTGCCCTCCTGTAGGGAACCAGAAGTGGCAGAACGGAGTGGGAGGGTTGGGATGTAGAGTTTGAGCTTAGCCTGAAGTTAAGGAAGGGCAGATCCCCTTGCTGCCCCACCAGACGACGATCCACAGACTAGGCAAGGCTGGAGACCCGCTCATAACAGTAACAAGGTCCTAGAGAAGCCAGTAAAATAATGTTATTTTTTATCTCAGTTCAACACTCACAGTGGATGCCATAGGTCTGGGGTTAGACGTGTCCATTGCTGTCTTTGCCTTAGGGCCACTTTTGGGAAATGGAGGCCCTTCAGGGTCCATATATAAATGAAGGTTTTAGAGCTGTACTGTCCTACAATAATGTTAAGCACAACAACACAAAACACAGGAAGTGCAGCCTCAACTACTATACCCCTTCTTGTTTTCCTATAGTATGTAACACTACAGTGAGGGGAAAAAAGTTTTTGATCCCCTGCTGATTTTGTACGTTTGCCCACTGACACAGATATGATCAGTCTATAATTGTAATGGTAGGTATATTTGAACAGTGAGAGACAGAATAACAACAACAAAATCCAGAAAAACGCATGTCAAAAATGTTATAAATTGATCTGCATTTTAATGAGGGAAATAAGTATTTGACCCCCTCTCAATCAGAAAGATTTCTGGCTCCCAGGTGTCTTTTATACAGGTAACGAGCTGAGATTAGAAGCACACTCTTAAAGTGAGTGCTCCTAATCTCAGCTTGTTACCTGTATAAAAGACACCTGTCCACATAAGCAATCAATCAATCAGATTCCAAACTCACCACCAAGACCAAAGAGCTCTCCAAGGATGTCAGGGACAAGATTGTAGACCTACACAAGGCTCGAATGGGCTACAAGACCATCGCCAAGCAGCTTGGTGAGAAGGTGACAACAGTTGGTGCGATTATTCGCAAATGGAAGAAACACAAAAGAACTGTCAATCTCCCTCGGCCTGGGGCTCCATGCAAGATCTCACCTCATGGAGTTGCAATGATCATGAGAACGGTGAGGAATCAGCCCAGAACTACACGGGAGGATCTTGTCAATGATCTCAAGGCAGCTGGGACCATAGTCACCAAGAAAACAATTGGTAACACACTACGCCGTGAAGGACTGAAATCCTGCAGCGCCCGCAAGGTCCCCCTGCTCAAGAAAGCACATATACAGGCCCGTCTGAAGTTTGCCAATGAACATCTGAATGATTCAGAGGAGAGCTGGGTGAAAGTGTTGTGGTCAGATGAGACCAAAATCGAGCTCTTTGGCATCAACTCAACTCGCCGTGTTTGGAGGAGGAGGAATTCTGCCTATGACCCCAAGAACACCATCCCCACCGTCAAACATGGAGGTGGAAACATTATGCTTTGGGGGTGTTTTTCTGCTAAGGGGACAGGACAACTTCACCGCATCAAAGGGACTATGGATGGGGCCATGTACCGTCAAATCTTGGGTGAGAACCTCCTTCCCTCAGCCAGGGCATTGAAAATGGGTCGTGGATGGGTATTCCAGCATGACAATGACCCAAAACACACGGTCAAGGCAACAAATGAGTGGCTCAAGAAGAAGCACATTAAGGTCCTGGAGTGGCCTAGCCAGTCTCCAGACCTTAATCCCATAGAAAATCTGTGGAGGGAGCTGAAGGTTCGAGTTTCCAAACGTCAGCCTCGAAACCTTAATGACTTGGAGAAGATCTGCAAAGAGGAGTGGAACAAAATCCCTCCTGAGATGTGTGCAAACCTGGTGGCCAACTACAAGAAACGTCTGACCTCCGTGATTGCCAACAAGGGTTTTGCCACCAAGTACTAAGTCATGTTTTGCAGAGGGGACAAATACTTATTTCCCTCATTAAAATGCAAATCAATTTATAACATTTTTGACATGCGTTTTTCCGGATTTTTTTGTTGTTAGTCTGTGTCTCACTGTTCAAATAAACCTACCATTAAAATTATAGACTGATCATGTCTCTTTGTCAGTGGGCAAACGTACAAAATCAGCAGGGGATCAAATACTTTTTTCCCTCACTGTATAGGGGATATTTCAGACGCGACAATAGTTGAAGCTCAGTGTTAAATTCAAATCGCCCTACCATCATCTAAGCCAATATGACACCAATCTTGAAGAAAATTGGCAAATCAACTTGATTGGAGGTACACAACACCCTCCCCGCCTCTCGTCATGAGGCCGTCAGTCCGTTCCCGAAAACCACATACCGGATTTTTAAAAGGGTCGTTGGCATTAGAGTCGTCAGACAATTTTTTTGTCCAGAACTCGCTCAATATCTAGGCGTCGGATAAGAACGAGACTACATAGTCCACAAAGGGACCATTAGACTTGCTACCTTTCGGTCTGAAGAAGTTTGTAGGGGCAACAACTTTGATCACATTTATAATTTATCACTCTCACATGCACATTCTTGTCCGTTAAGAACCAACGACGTGCTACCTTTTTGTAGCATTCCTGACAATGCTAACATATTTTCAGCTGAATCTCAGAGTTCTAACACCGGGTCGGTTGCTCGGCAACAACACAGCTGCTTGCACCCTGCTGCCAGTCATAATTATTATATATTTTATTTAACCTTTATTTAACCAGGCAAGTCGATTTAATAACAAATTCTTATTTACAATGACTGCCTACCACGGCCAAACCCGGACGACGCTGGGCCAATCGTATGCGAACAACCCTAGGCTACTGTGTATGGCTAGCTATATAGTGGTATTCGAGCTGAGGTTAATCAATAAATGCAAGAAGATATTTTGATTAGCTAGGTAGTTAACGTTACCTAGCTAACATTAGCTTCTGTGGTCCTCTGTAGCTCAGCTGGTAGAGCACGGCGCTTGAAACGCCAAGGTAGTGGGTTCGATCCCCGGGACCACCCATACACAAAAATGTATGCACGCATGACTGTAAGTCGCTTTGGATAAAAGCGTCTGCTAAATGGCATATTATTATTATTATTATTATTATAGCTTGCTTTTACAGAGTCCAGCAGCTAGCCTTTGTAGCCAACTAACACCAGTCAGCTGAAAGCTAGCTAGCTAACGAACAGGCATATAAGGCTGAAGTCATCATGTAGAAACATAACTTTAAGCTACATATTATTTTGACAGAGGTAATGAATTGCACAATTGAGCAGCACAGCAATTGATAAAACAGGACCATGTTTGAAACACAAGTGTTTCAGAGCTTATGTCAATATTACACAGGTAAGCTAACAGTTTGCAGAAATCAGGAATGCAGACGGGCTCCATCTACCTGAGCTGCTGTGTGCAACACAACCACCACCTGTTGTTATGTTGGACACCAACTGACCAATAAATATGATTTTATTATGATGTATCGCTAAATTAAAGGTTTAAGGAAATGCGTGCACCACATTATTACAAGACAAAACAGCTCAATCAAGCCAGATGGTCATGTAAGTATAAAAGCAAAGCTTGATTTTTAATTTTAAAAAAAATTTAAACATGAAAAGGTAGCGTAATGGAATAATGTCTTACTGTGGTGTGGGAATAATCCAATACTTTACCTTGTAGGTGGTACAAATCACATTATTGTGGAAGCACCTCCTCTAAGAATATGAATTAGGCTGTTTGAGAATGTTTGAATCCTAAGCAACATGTATACACATAGTTTGAGGTGCAATAGACCAACATGGCTACTGTAGTTGGTCAAAGATGTGTGCTGGAAAACCTTGGTAGTGCATGGGTGGAGTAGGCATTGTGGTGCATGTGAATTTCCTTTCTTTTTGGCTTCAGACCAACGCCTATTCTCACTAAAAACATAGTTTTTTGTTTATAATACTTTACTGTGCAGTGCTAATTCACATTGTTTTACAATGGTGTTAAACACAACACAGAGCACAGCCACCCCCCCTCCAGAGAGACATCAGTATTCACATATGATCCCCTTCACCTTTCATTCTCTCTTCTTCCCTGCTCTGTTTTTTCTCTGGTTTGATTGACAGCTCAGAAGTTCAAAGTGGTGGCAGTGTTTGCGTTCCTATATGCCCTGGATTCTCTCTCTATCCCCCCTCTCTCTCCCTCTATCCACCCTCTCTAACCCCCCTCTCCCTCTCTCTACATCCCCCCTCTCTCTATCCACCCTCTCTCTCTATCCCCCCCCTCTCTCCCCTCCCCTCTCTCTATCCCCCCCTCTCTCTATCCACCCTCTCTCTCTATCCCCCCCCTCTCTCCCCTCCCCTCCCTCCCCTCCCTCCCCTCTATCTCCCCCTCTCGCTCCCCTCCCCTCCCTCCCCTCTCTCTCTCTCCCCTCTCTCTCCCCTCCCCTCCCTCCCCTCCCCTCCCTCCCCCCCCTCCCCTCCCTCCCCTCTCCTCCCTCTCTAGACAGCCAGGAGGAATGTAAGCAGCCTTGAGACCAGGACGCTCCCTGCCTGCCTCTCCCTCTGTGGGTGTTGTCACATTTGACAGTTCTAACCTAGGCACTGTTGACTCACAATGTCAGAGGAGCAGCCAGACAAATCCAGCATTCATTAATTTCATTCAGTAGGTCTGCTCTCTCTCTCTCTCTCTCTCTGCAGGGTGACTGGCTGGGCTCTGCTCTGGATGGGGAACGCAACATTGATTGCAACTTTTGTTTCCTCTTAGCGAACACAGACGCAATGTGGCTCCACTGTTGTTTATGTGGAGCAGAGTGGTGAACTAACTAACTAACTAATGCAGGCAGGTGAGAGTGTTGAACTAACTAACTAACGCAGGTAGGTGAGAGTGGTGAACTAACTAACGCAGGTAGGTGAGAGTGTTGAACTAACTAACTAACGCAGGCAGGTGAGAGTGGTGAACTAACTAACTAACGCAGGCAGGTGAGAGTGGTGAACTACCTAACTAACGCAGGCAGGTGAGAGTGGTGAACTAACTAACTAACGCAGGCAGGTGAGAGTGGTGAACTAACTACCTAACTAACCAGGCAGTGGAGAGTTTTGAACTAACTAACTAACGCAGGCAGGTGAGAGTGGTGAACTAACTAACGCAGGCAGGTGAGAGTGGTGAACTAACTAACTAACTAACTAACTAACTAACTAACTAACTAACGCAGGCAGGTGAGAGTGGTGAACTAACTAACTAACACAGGCAGGTGAGAGTGGTGAACTAACTAACTAACTAACTAACTAACGCAGGCAGGCAGGTGAGAGTGGTGAACTAACTAACTAACTAACTAACTAACTAACGCAGGCAGGTGAGAGTGGTAAACTAACTAACTAACGCAGACAGGTGAGAGTGGTGAACTAACTAACTAACGCAGACAGGTGAGAGTGGTGAACTAACTAACTAACTAACTAACTAACTAACTAACTAACTAACTAACGCAGGCAGGTGAGAGTGGTGAACTAACTAACTAACTAACTAACTAACTAACTAACGCAGGCAGGTGAGAGTGGTGAACTAACTAACTAACGCAGGCAGGTGAGAGTGGTGAACTAACTAACTAACTAACTAACTAACTAACGCAGGCAGGTGAGAGTGGTGAACTAACTAACTAACTAACGCAGGCAGGTGAGAGTGGTGAACTACCTAACTAACTCAGGCAGGTGAGAGTGGTGAACTAACTAACTAACGCAGGTAGGTGAGAGTGGTGAACTAACTAACGCAGGTAGGTGAGAGTGTTGAACTAACTAACTAACGCAGGCAGGTGAGAGTGGTGAACTAACTAACTAACTAAAGCAGGCAGGTGAGAGTGGTGAACTAACTAACTAACTAACACAGGCAGGTGAGAGTGGTGAACTAACTAACTAATGCAGGTAGGTGAGAGTGTTGAACTAACTAACTAATGCAGGTAGGTGAGAGTGTTGAACTAACTAACTAACGCAGGCAGTGGAGAGTGGTGAACTAACTAACTAACGCAGATAGGTGAGAGTGGTGAACTAACTAACTAACGCAGGCAGGTGAGAGTGGTGAACTAACTAACTAACTAACTAACTACCTAACTAACGCAGGCAGGTGAGAGTGGTGAACTAACTAACTAATGCAGATAGGTGAGAGTGGTGAACTAACTAACGCAGGTAGGTGAGAGTGTTGAACTAACTAACTAACTAACTAACTAACTAACGCAGGCAGGTGAGAGTGGTGAACTAACTAACTAACGCAGATAGGTGAGAGTGGTGAACTAACTAACTAACGCAGGCAGGTGAGAGTGGTGAACTAACTAACTAACGCAGGTAGGTGAGAGTGGTGAACTAACTAACGCAGGTAGGTGAGAGTGTTGAACTAACTAACTAACGCAGGCAGGTGAGAGTGGTGAACTAACTAACGCAGGTAGGTGAGAGTGTTGAACTAACTAACTAACGCAGGTAGGTGAGAGTGGTGAACTAACTAACGCAGGTAGGTGAGAGTGTTGAACTAACTAACTAACACAGGCAGGTGAGAGTGGTGAACTAACTAACGCAGGTAGGTGAGAGTGGTGAACTAACTAACTAACGCAGGTAGGTGAGAGTGGTAAACTAACTAACTAACGCAGGTAGGTGAGAGTGGTGAACTAACTAACTAACGCAGGCAGGTGAGAGTGGTGAACTAACTAACTAACGCAGGCAGGTGAGAGTGGTGAACTAACTAACTAACGCAGGCAGGTGAGAGTGGTGAACTAACTAACTAACGCAGGTAGGTGAGAGTGGTGAACTAACTAACTAACGCAGGTAGGTGAGAGTGGTGAACTAACTAACTAACTAACGCAGGTAGGTGAGAGTGGTAAACTAACTAACTAACGCAGGCAGGTGAGAGTGGTGAACTAACTAACTAACGCAGGCAGGTGAGAGTGGTGAACTAACTAACTAACGCAGGCAGGTGAGAGTGGTGAACTAACTAACTAACGCAGGCAGGTGAGAGTGACTAAAGAAGACCCCAGAGGGGGAGACCAGCAGAGAAGCAGAGCCACAACATAGGGAGAGCTAGCTACCTGTTAGATTATTAATGTGGCCTTCCCTTCTCTTCACTCCAAGACAATCAGAGTGTGTGGTCTGTGTGTGTGTGTGTGTGTGTGTGTGTGTGTGTATGTCAGTGAGGGAGTTTGTATTCTTTTAGTTTCATGATGAAGTGAGCATCCACAATAGTGTGAAAAGGGTATAATAGTGACTTACTCATTCCTATCGAGGCTAAAACCCTTGAAAGCGCTCAGACTCCACAACATCACCAAGGACTCTGATAGAGTTAATATAACCACTCATATTCTCAGAACAAATATACCGTAGAGAGAAAGCAGCCAGTCACGGGCGAGAGAGGTAGATTGAGAGAGAGAGACAAAGATAGACAAACAGATATGGAGACAGAGAGCCTCACAGGTGTGCCTAGCACAGAGAGAGAAAGAGAGAGGAGAAAGAGAGTGAGTGTTAAAGTATCCACTCACAGGTGTGTCTAGCCAGAGAGTAGTTGGATCCTCCAGTAGTCAGTCCAAAGCCTTCTGGAGCCTGTCCACTGGTCCTGGCTCGGGACGGCAGCTTAGGGGGTTCCAGCTCCGCCCCAAACTCTGCCCCGATGACCCCCAGCAGGACGATGGCGGTGGCCTGTTTACGCCGCTCCTCGTACGAGTTACAGATCTTTTTGGTGTTGGGGGGCAGGTTGGACAGACAGCCTGGAGAAGAGGAGTAGAGTGAGAGGTAGGGTTAGGGTTAAAGAATCCGGAGACAATACTAACAACTGGTAATGCTAATGATAACTTCAGAGAGGGGGGGGAGGGACGGGAGGGATAGAGAGACAGAGGGAGAGATCAAGTGTTATGCTTAACACCATAGAGACAATGCTAACTTCAGAGGAGAGAGAGGGGTAGGGTTAGAGCAATCCCAATGCTAACTTCAGAGGAGAGAGAGGGGTAGGGTTAGAGCAATCCCAATGCTAACTTCAGAGGAGAGAGAGGGGTAGGGTTAGAGCAATCCCAATGCTAGAGAGAGAGAGAGAGGCAGACAGAGACATGGGAATGTAGGGAGAGAGAGAGAGAGGCAGACAGATACATGGGAATATAGGGAGAGAGAGAGAGAGAGGCAGACAGATACATGGGAATATAGGGAGAGAGAGAGAGAGAGGCAGACAGATACATGGGAATATAGGGAGAGAGAGAGAGAGAGGCAGACAGATACATGGGAATGTAGGGAGAGAGAGAGAGAGGCAGACAGACATGGGAATGTAGGGAGAGAGAGAGGCAGACAGAGACATGGGAATGTAGGGAGAGAGACAGAGAGGCAGAC
The DNA here is from genome assembly GCF_964263955.1 of Coregonus lavaretus. NCBI lineage: Eukaryota > Metazoa > Chordata > Actinopteri > Salmoniformes > Salmonidae > Coregonus > Coregonus lavaretus. The sequence goes on along the minus strand of NW_028163207.1, from coordinate 58,984 downwards.
AGAGACATGGGAATGTAGGGAGAGAGAGAGAGAGAGAGAGAGAGAGAGAGAGAGAGAGAGAGAGAGAGAGAGAGAGAGAGAGAGAGAGAGAGAGAGAGAGAGAGAGAGAGAGAGAGAGAGAGAGAGAGAGAGAGAGAAAAGTGAGGAAGAGAGGCAGTGTTCCTGGCAGGAGGATCAGCCCCAGTCCAGATATTACATCTGTTAGCCGGATTACTAAAACAGAGACGGGGGTTTAGGGTGTGTTGCGAGCTATTGTAGAACACAGATGATTGTCTCCCTCTCTCCCTCCCTCAAGTTCTTCCACACCGATCTCAATAAACCATTTCTGTATGGACCTTGCTTTGTGCACAGGGGCATTGTCATGCTGAAACAGGACAGGGCCTTCCCCCAAACGGTTGCCACAAAGTTGGAAGCACAGAATCGTCTAGAATGTCATTGTATGCTGTAGTGTTAAGATTTCCCTTCACTGGAACTAAGGGGCCTTGGCCAAACCATGAAAAACAGCCCCAGAACATTATTTCTCCTCCACCAAACTTTACAGTTGGCACTATGCATTTGGGCAGGTAGCGTTCTCCTGGCGTCCGCCAAACCCAGATTTGTCCGTCGGACTGCTAGATGGTGAAGCGTGATTCATCACTCCAGAGAACGCGTTTCCACTGCTCCAGAGATTTACACCACTCCAGCTGTCGCTTAGCATTGCACATGGTGATCTTAGGCTTGTGTGCGGCTGCTCGGCCATGGAAACCCACTTCTTGAACCTCCCAACGGACAGTTCTTGTGCTGGCGTTGCTTCCAGAGGTAGTTTGGAACTCGGTAGTGAGTGTTGCAACCGGCGGTCCCATTCTGCGAGCTTGTGTGACTTACCACTTAGCGGCTGAGCCATTGTTGCTCCTAGATGTTTCCACTTCAGAATAACAGCACTTACAGTTGACCGGGGCAGCTCTGGAAGGGCAGAAATTTGACGAACTGACTTGTTGGAAAGCTGGCATCCTATGACGGTGCCACGTTGAAAGTCACTGAGCTCTTCAGTAAGGCCATTCTACTGCCAATGTTTGTCTATCGAGATTGCATGGTTGTGTGCTCGATTTTGTTACACCTGGCAGCAATGGGTGTGGCTGAAATAGCCAAATCAACTAATTTGAAGGAGTGTCCACATACTTAAGCAATAAGGCCCATGGAAGTGTGGTATACGGCCAATACACCACAGCTAAGGGCTGTTCTTATGCACATTTTACATTTTAGTCATTTAGCAGACGCTCTTATCCAGAGCGACTTACTGTTAGTGAGTGCATACATTTTTCATACTGGCCCCCCGTGGGAATCGAACCCATAACCTTGGCGTTGCAAGCGCAATGCTCTACCAACTGAGCTACAGGAGGGCCAGCATTCAGCCCTTAGCCGTGGTATATTGGCCATATACCACAAACCCCCGAGGTGCCTTATTGCTATTTTAAACTGGTTGCCAATGTAATTAGAGCAGTAAAAATACATTTTTTGTCATACCCGTGGTATACGGTCTAATATACCGCAGCTGTCAGCCAATCAGCATTCACGCCTCAAACCACCCAGTTTATAATTGTATATATATATGGTGTGTGTATATACACTGAGTGTACCAAACATTAGGAACACCTTCCTAATATTGAGTTACACCCCCTTTTGCCCTCAGAAGAGCTTCAATTCGACGGGGCATGGACTCTACAAGGTGTCAAAAGTGTTCCACAGGGATGCTTGCAGTTCTTGAAACAAACCGGTGCGCCTGGCACCTACTACCATACCCTGTTCAAAGGCACTTAAATATTTTGTCTTGCCCATTCACCTGCACGGAGGGTAGCTAGCTGCTACTAACAAACACCTGAATGGAGGGTAGCTAGCTGCTACTAACAAACAGCTGAATGGAGGGTAGCTAGCTGCTACTAACAAACACCTGAACGGAGGGTAGCTAGCTGCTACTAACAAACAGCTGAATGGAGGGTAGGTAGCTGCTACTAACAAACACCTGCATGGAGGGTAGCTAGCTGCTACTAACAAACACCTGAATGGAGGGTAGCTAGCTGCTACTAACAAACACCTGAATGGAGGGTAGCTAGCTGCTACTAACAAACAGCTGAATGGAGGGTAGCTAGCTGCTACTAACAAACACCTGCATGGAGGGTAGCTAGCTGCTACTAACAAACACCTGCATGGAGGGTAGCTAGCTGCTACTAACAAACACCTGAATGGAGGGTAGCTAGCTGCTACTAACAAACAGCTGAATGGAGGGTAGCTAGCTGCTACTAACAAACACCTGCATGGAGGGTAGCTAGCTGCTACTAACAAACACCTGCATGGAGGGTAGCTAGCTGCTACTAACAAACACCTGAATGGAGGGTAGCTAGCTGCTACTAACAAACAGCTGAATGGAGGGTAGCTAGCTGCTACTAACAAACACCTGCATGAAGGGTAGCTAGCTGCTACTAACAAACAGCTGAATGGAGGATAGCTAGCTGCTACTAACAAACAGCTGAATGGAGGGTAGCTAGCTGCTACTAACAAACAGCTGAATGGAGGGTAGCTAGCTGCTACTAACAAAAAGCTGAATGGAGGGTAGCTAGCTGCTACTAACAAACACCTGAATGGAGGGTAGCTAGCTGCTACTAACAAACACCTGAATGGAGGGTAGCTAGCTGCTACTAACAAACAGCTGAATGGAGGGTAGCTAGCTGCTACTAACAAACAGCTGAATGGAGGGTAGCTAGCTGCTACTAACAAACAGCTGAATGGAGGGTAGCTAGCTGCTACTAACAAACAGTTGAATGGAGGGTAGCTAGCTGCTACTAACAAACACCTGCATGGAGGGTAGCTAGCTGCTACTAACAAACAGCTGAATGGAGGGTAGCTAGCTGCTACTAACAAACACCTGAATGGAGGGTAGCTAGCTGCTACTAACAAACAGCTGAATGGAGGGTAGCTAGCTGCTACTAACAAACACCTAAATGGAGGGTAGCTAGCTGCTACTAACAAACAGCTGAATGGAGGGTAGCTAGCTGCTACTAACAAACACCTGCATGGAGGGTAGCTAGCTGCTACTAACAAACAGCTGAATGGAGGGTAGCTAGCTGCTACTAACAAACACCTGAATGGAGGGTAGCTAGCTGCTACTAACAAACAGCTGAATGGAGGGTAGCTAGCTGCTACTAACAAACAGCTGAATGGAGGGTAGCTAGCTGCTACTAACAAACACCTGCATGGAGGGTAGCTAGAACTGAATAGGGCTGCCACACGTACATTGTCCTGTCCAGGACCCATTTGTTCCTCCGCCCGCCCCTCCGGGGCCCCCACGGCGAGGTCAGAGTCATGTTTAAAGAACGGGGTCTACGGGTCGACGTGTGTGTGCGTGTCTGGAGGTCACTGACCACATGCAGCCTGCCTGCAGGGGCCCCCTCTAAGGACCAGGGTCCTCTACTAAATACGAGGGGCGAAGAGGGGCCTTCGTTTTCGGAAGTGAGGGGAGCGCTGGGCTATTGTCCTTTCGGAGCCTGTAGCCCAGGAGCCGCGCCTGCTTTACTCATCCAACCCTGCACCAACATCAGACCTGCCAGCAATCGCTAATAACCCATCCGCACCTGCCAGCAATCGCTAATAACCCATCCGCAACTGCCAGCAATCGCTAATAACCCATCCGCACCTGCCAGCAATCGCTAATAACCCATCCGCACCTGCCAGCAATCGCTAATAACCCATCCGCACCTGCCAGCAATCGCTAATAACCCATCCGCACCTGCCAGCAATCGCTAATAACCCATCCGCACCTGCCAGCAATCGCTAATAACCCATTCGCACCTGCCTGCAATCGATAATAATCCATCCGCACCTGCCTGCAATCGCTAAGAACCCATCCGCACCTGCCAGCAATCGCTAATAACCCATCCGCACCTGCCTGCAATCACTAAGAACCCATCCGCACCTGCCAGCAATCGCTAATAACCCATCCGCACCTGCCTGCAATCACTAAGAACCCATCCGCACCTGCCAGCAATCGCTAATAACCCATCCGCACCTGCCAGCAATCGATAATAACCCATCCGCACCTGCCAGCAATCGCTAATAACCCATCCGCACCTGCCAGCAATCGCTAATAACCCATCCGCACCTGCCAGCAATCGCTAATAACCCATCCGCACCTGCCTGCAATCGCTAAGAACCCATCCGCACCTGCCAGCAATCGCTAATAACCCATCCGCACCTGCCTGCAATCGCTAAGAACCCATCCGCACCTGCCAGCAATCGCTAATAACCCATCCGCACCTGCCTGCAATCGCTAATAACCCATCCGCACCTGCCTGCAATCACTAAGAACCCATCCGCACCTGCCAGCAATCGCTAATAACCCATCCGCACCTGCCTGCAATCACTAAGAACCCATCCGCACCTGCCAGCAATCGCTAATAACCCATCCGCACCTGCCAGCAATCGATAATAACCCATCCGCACCTGCCAGCAATCGCTAATAACCCATCCGCACCTGCCAGCAATCGCTAATAACCCATCCGCACCTGCCAGCAATCGCTAATAACCCATCCGCACCTGCCTGCAATCGCTAAGAACCCATCCGCACCTGCCAGCAATCGCTAATAACCCATCCGCACCTGCCTGCAATCGCTAAGAACCCATCCGCACCTGCCTGCAATCGCTAATAACCCATCCGCACCTGCCTGCAATCGCTAAGAACCCATCCGCACCTGCCAGCAATCGCTAATAACCCATCCGCACCTGCCAGCAATCGCTAATAACCCATCCGCACCTGCCAGCAATCGCTAATAACCCATCCGCACCTGCCAGCAATCACTAATAACCCATCCGCACCTGCCAGCAATCGCTAATAACCCATCCGCACCTGCCAGCAATCACTAATAACCCATCCGCACCTGCCAGCAATCGATAATAACCCATCCGCAACCGCCCGACTATATGTATATGTGGTCCTCTGTAGCTCAGCTGGTAGAGCACAGCGCTTGTAACGCCAAGGTAGTGGGTTCGATCCCCGGGACACAAAAATGTATGCACGCATGACTGTAAGTCGCTTTGGATAAAAGCGTCTGCTAAATGGCATATTATTATTATTATTATTATATTATTATTATTATTATTATATGTGATCAAGTGAAAATCTGAGGCACGCACCCCCGACCCGCTAATATAGAAAATGTGCTGTACAGTCAGAGATCGTGGAGCAAATTTTTTTGACAGGCCTTTTTAGATAGGCCTATGAACATTTGGTAGGCTATTTGTTAGTCAACCTGTTTATAATTAGATTCATGCAGCTTCTCTTCTGCCGTTACTTGTTGCCCTAGAATTCTAAATAAACACCTGCTCACCAGAATGTGATAAATAGATAGAATGAACGCTTCAAAGAAAACAGGAACGATTTTCCATGCAAAATTTCCAAATGACATCTGTATGACCGGTTTTAAGGAAATAAAAAGCTGTTAAAACTACACAACGGATTTCAGTTAGGCTTGGATGCATATTTTATGTGGTTGAAATAATATCAGTTTTTATGATGCTGATAAAGATAGCACCTATACAGACGGTCCCTAACCTCACATTCATTCTCTCAAGATGCTGAAATAAATAAATCACCTTTCTCCACTCCTGTTCCCAAGTCAAAATGTACATTTGGTGTATCATTTTCCTGCAATAAATGCTTAATTCTGCAGGAGTTAACATTATATTAGGCTATGGGAGAGGTTATAGACCTACAGTCAGTATCCAGATTTCAGGCTACTAATTACATTTAATCCATCTGAACAGCAGCCTTCAGTTCCCTTAATGTGCCATTTTGAAGTCCCCATCTTGTGACTGTCGAATTTGTATAGAGCCTCACAATCATCACACACAACACAGTCCACACAATATTCTATGACCCTAAACCAGCCCGCCCCGCAGATATAACCGCGGGGGATTGTGGGTTATGAGTTAACCAGGCGCATCACTAGTGTGAGTGCATGAGGCGCATGTGTGTGTGTGTGCTGAGGACAAAGGGCCAGGCATGGCTGCAGGGCTGACCATTTGGAGGAAGGAAAGAGGGTTGGAGGGAAGGAGAGCTGGAGGAGGGCTGGAGGGGACGGAAGGAAGGAGGAATGGAAGGGAAGGATGGATGGAGGGCGGGAGGGAGGGAGGGGGGGGTTGTGGAGGGGTGGGAAGGACGAGGGAGGTGGGGTGGGGGGGAGAACAGGATAGAGGGAGGGCAGGTGGAGGGAGGGAGAGAGAGAGAGAGAAAGTAGGCAGGAGTAAAGGTGTGTAAGGGATAGCATAAGTGAAAAAGAGCAGGACAGGAAGAGTGAAGGAGAGCAGAAAAGAGAAGGAGAGAGATGGAGAGAGGAGAGAGAAGGAGAGAGATGGAGAGAGATGGAGAGAGGAGAGAGAAGGAGAGAGATGGAGAGAGATGGAGAGAGAAGGAGAGAGATGGAGAGAGGAGAGAGATGGAGAGAGAAGGAGAGAGATGGAGAGAGATGGTGAGAGGAGAGAGAAGGAGAGAGATGGAGAGAGAAGGAGAGAGATGGTGGGAGATGGAGAGAGATGGTGAGCTGGCGTGACATTCTGAGATCAGGATGAATGGGCAGCAGCTCCCAGTGGCTGAGATTGCTTTATGGCATTTCATTTGGTTTGTTCCACTGCTTGGGTGAGCACAGCCCCGGTTATGGATTTCTATTCTAATGCGCTGGAGCAGGCGCTGAGAGAGGCCAATGAGGCAGCTGCTGGAGCAGGGGGGACCCACGCACAGGGGTCCAGATCAATAGGATAGGCCTGGGGAGAGGGGAGGGAGGGTGGGACGGGGCTGAGCAGGAGAGGAGGCAGGGCTGGGGAGGGCTGAGTTAGGGTATAGTGCTAGGGCTTGGATTTCAGAGGGCTGGGGAATGGGATATGGGGCTTGGGTACAGGGCTGGGGTTAGGGAGGGCTGGGGTTAGGGAGGGCTGGGGAATGGGATACGGGGCTGGGGAATGGGATACGGGGCTGGGGAATGGGGCTGGTGCTGGGAGGGTGGAGGGTGGAGGGTAGTGGGTTGGGTATAAGGGCTGAGTCTGGGGATGTGGAAGGGAGAGTGGTGGGCAGCAGGCTCTAGCCAAAACGTAGGTATCATGTATGCTTGCTTACGACTAGGCTAAATGCACAGGCTACTAATGGCAGCCACAGACAGCTCCAGAGAGTCTCTCCACCTATTGACATCAGATACACAGAGGAGTACCATGGGTATAATGTCCGAAGAGACATATTAAAGGGATAGTGCAACATTTTGGCAGTTAAATACTTAACCAGAGTCAGATGAACTCATGGATACGATTGTTATGTCTCTGCGTGCAGTTTGAAGGAAATTTCCGGTAGTTTCAGGAGGCATTGCTAGGAACAACTAGCCTATTTGTCCTTACAATAACTGAAGACAGTTGCTTGAATTTCTTCAATTTGATTTACTCACTAACACATTAGTAAGAAACAGAGAAAAAAAAAACATAGTTACGACACATTAATGGTTTCATTAGAACATCATAAAGGTGCATTCAAGTTTCAAGATGTATTAGTCATACGCACGGCATACATCATCCAACGAAATGATTTACTTGCAGGTTCCTTCTTGACAATGCAACAACAATAAAAATTAAGAACACAAACATAAAGTAAATGGTAGTAGAATAGAATAACATTTTTAGCATCAGTAATAATACAGGAAGGAACAATTTATAGAACAATATCTACACATCTTATTGGGGAAGTGTATAAACCGAGCAGTATAATAAGAGTCCGGTAGCAGCAGTAGAGATGTGTGCTAAGGTGCGGAGAATCAGAGCAGGTGGCCAGTCCAGTTCAAGTGTTCAGCAGTCTGATGGCTTGTAGATAGAAACTGTCTCGAAGTCTATTGGTATCAGACCTCATGCCCGACGGTAAGGGAGAGAACAGCTCGCGGCTGGGGTGTCTGGGGTCCTTGATGATGCTGCGTGCCTTCGTCAGGCACCGATTCGAATCCTGGATGGTTGGAAAGCAAGATCCCAGTGATGCACTGGGCCATCTTCAACACCCGCTGGAGGGCCTTGCGGTCCTGGGCGAAGCAATTTCCGAACCAGGCCGTGATGCAACTGGTCAGGACGCTCTCGATGGTGCAGCGGGAGTATTTGGAGAGGACCCGGGGCGGCATGCAGAATTTCTTCAGCTGCCTTAGGAAGTAGAGACACTGTTGCACCCTCTTGACAAGAGTGGTGGTGTTGTTGATCCATGACAAGTCCTCATGATGTGGACGGCGAGGAACTTAAAAACGTGTGACTCTCTCTACTACAGTCCCGTTGATGTGGATCTGGGCATGTTCCCTCCTCTGCTTCCTGAAGTCAACAATCAACTCCTTTGTTTTTTGCTGATGTTGAGGGAGAGGTTGTTGTCATGACATCACAATGCCAGTTAACTTACCTCCTCCCTATAGGTTGACTCGTCGCTATTGGTTACCAGGCCTACAACCGTGGTGTCGTCAGCAAACTTGAAGAGTTGGTGTTGTGCAAAGCCACGCAGGTCGTGGGTGAACGGAGAGTACAGCAGAGGACTGTGAACACACCCCTGGGGAGGGGGGGGTGGGGGGGCTGTATATTAAGAGTCAGTGTGGAGGAGGTGCTGTTGTCAATCCTCACAGCATGTGGTCTGCCCGTCAGGAAGTCCATGATCCAGGGCTCTGAGCTTGGTGTCGAGCTTGGAGGGAACAACAGTGTTGAATGCTGAACTGTAGTCAATGAACAGCATTCTCACATAGGTGTACCTCTGGTCCGGGTGTGCTACGGCCGTGGGAATAGTGATGGGAATGGCATCTTCCATGGATATGTTGGAGCGGTAGGCAGATTGGAGTGGGTCCAGTGTGCCGGGAATGATGGCCTTGATGTGGGCCATGACCAGCCTCTCAAAGCACTTGATGATGACCGGGGTGAGTAAGATGGCGCGATAGTCATTTGGGCATTTCACCTTGTTTTTCTTGGGCACTGGGATGATGGTGGTCTCCTTGAAGCAGGTGGGGAGTACAGCCTGGGACAGGGACAGGTTGAAGATGTCAGAGAAGACGACCACACTCTGAGGACACGGCCAGGAATGCCATCTGGGACGGCAGCTTTGTGAGTATTCACTCTTTTAAGAGTTTTCCCTCACGTCAGCCTCGGAGAGCGAAAGCACCTGGTCGTCCGGAGCAGGGAGAGCCTTCCTAGATGGCTCGGTAATGTCTGCCTCGAAGCGAGCATCGAATGTGTTAAAGCTCGTCTGGGAGGGAGGCTTCGGTGGGCAACACACAGCTGGATTTGTCCTTCGTAGTTTGTCATAGTCTATAGTCCTTGCCACATGCGATTCAAGTCTTGAGTTGTTGAACATCAATTAAAGTTTGAGCCTGTATTGTCTTTTTGCGTTCTTAAAGGATTTGCGGAGCACATACCTGCTTGCTTTGTACACGTTGTGTGCCACTGAGTCATCAGGGTTTGTTCTGCTGACATTGAGTGCTGCAGTACGGGCTCTCAGCATGGTACGGCTATCTCCATTCCGCCAGGGTTTTTGGTTGGGGTCATTTCAGATTGTTATTGTGGGTACAACACCATCAACACATTTCCTAATGAAGCCTGTGACTGATGATGTACAGTGCCTTCGGAAAGTATTCAGACCCCTTTTACTTTTTCCACATTTTCTTACATTAACGCCTTATTCTAAAATGTATTAAATAAAACATTTTCCTCAGCATTTTCCTCAGCAATCTACACATCAGGTTTTTAGAATTGTTTGCAAATTTATACAAAAATATATTTTAAAAATACCTTATTTACATAAGTATTCAGACCCTTTGCTACGAGACAGGAAATTGAGCTCAGGTGCATCCTGTTTCCATTGATCATCCTTGAAATGTTTCTACAACTTGATTGGAGTCCACCTGTGGTAAATTCTATTCATTGGACATGATTTGGAAAAACACACACCTGTCTATATAAGGTCCCACAGTTGACAGTGCATGTCAGAGCAAAAACCAAGCCATGAGGTCGAAGGAATTGTCCGTAGAGCTCCGAGACAGGATTGTGTCGAGGCACAGATCTGGGGAAGGGTTCCAAAACATTTCTGCAGCATTGAAGGTCCCCAAGAATACAGTGGCCTCAATCATTCTTAAATGGAAGAAGTTTGGAACCACCAAGACTTCCTAGAGTTGGCTGCCCGGCCAAACTAAGCAAACGGGGGAGAAGGGCCTTGGTCAGGGAGGTGACCAAGAACCCGATGGTCACTCTGACAAAGATCCAGAGTTCCTCTGTGGAGATGGGAGAATCTTCCAGAAGGACAACCATCGATGCAGCACTCCACCAATCAGGGCTTTATAGTAGAGCGGCCAGACGAAAGCCACTCCTCTGTAAAAGGCACACGACAGCCCACTTGGAGTTTGTCAAAAGGCACCTAACGGCTCTCAGACCGTGAGAAACAAGATTCTCTGGTCTGATGAAACCAAGATGGAACTCTTTGGCCTGAATGCCAAGCGTCACGTCTGGAGGAAATCTGTTACCATCCCTACGGTGAAGCATGGTGGTGGCAGCATCATGCTGTGGGGATGTTTTTCAGCGGCAGGGACTGGGAGACTAGTCAGGATCGAGGCAAAGATGAACGGAGCAAAGTACAGAGAGATCCTTGATGAAAACCTGCTCCAGAGCGCTAATTACCTCAGACTGCGGGGAAGGTTGACCTTCCAACAGGACAACGACCCTAAGCACACAGCCAAGACAATGCAGGAGTGGCTTTGGGACAAGTCTCTGAATGTCCTTGAGTGGCCCAGCCAAAGCCCAGACTTGAACCCAATCGAACATCTCTGGAGAGACCTGAAAATAGCTGTGCAGCAACGCTCCACATCCAACCTGACAGAGCTTGAGAGGATCTGCAGAGAAGAATGGGAGAAACTCCCCAAATACAGGTGTGCCAAGCATGTAGCGTCATACCCAAGAAGACTTGAGGCTGTAATCACTGCCAAAGGTGCTTCAACAAAGTACTGAGTAAAGGGTCTGAATACTTATGTAAATGTGATCTTTCTTTTTTCTTTTTTAAATACATTTGCAAACATTTCTAAAAACCTGTTGTTGCTTTGTCATTATGGGATATTGTGTGTAGATTGATGAGGAAAAAAAACAATTTAATCAATTTTAGAATAAGCCTGTAACGTAACAAAATGTGGAATATGTCAAGGGGTCTGAATACTTACATTCCTAAATGTTGATGGATGAGTCCTGGGTGGATGAATCTTTGGACATATTCCATTCAGTATTCTCAAAACAGTCCTGCAGCATTGAGTCTGCCTCCTCTGTCCAGCGCCTCACTATTCCCTGTGATGGAGGCCGCTTCTTGAGTTGTTGCTTGTAGGCTTGTGACCGCGCAACACAAAAAACAACAAGTCAATCCATACTGAGTACTGACTGACTGACATGTCCTTGCCCATGGGGAGGGAGGTACAGTGATGGAGATTAATGCAAGACAAAGTACGCATCCCAAATTACACCCTATTCCCTATATAGTGCACTACATTTGACCAGGGCCCATAGTGCACTAAGTAGGGAGCCATTTGGGACATATTACATCAATGAAAGACCAACTCAGGCTTGGGATGAGATTCTGAATGATCTACTTGCAGGCAAACAGAAAGAGCAGAATGAAAGAATAAAGGCTAAGTTTGAATTTGTTTTTGAATTTCAGCGTTCTCCAACTATGAAAATAGTGGAACGCAATGCACCGCTTTAATACAGCTCAGTTGTATTGTACATCTCGTCTTACAGTACATGCTCATTCTAGTTTTATTGTTTAATTACAAACAAAAAAATATGTTTTAAGTGAGAATAGGCGTTGGTCTGAACCACAATGTCTACATTTTACATTTTAGTCATTTAGCAGATACTCTTATCCAGAGCGACTTACAGTTAGTGAGTGCATACATTTTTCATACTGGCCCCCCGTGGGAATTGAACCCACAACCCTGGCGTTGCAAGCGCCATGCTCTACCAACTGAGCTACACCCATGCTCTACTAAGGTTTTCCAGCACATAGCTTTGACCTACTACAGTAGCTATGTTCGACTATTGTACTTCAAACAATGTGTAGGCAAGGTTGCTTATGATTCAAAGAGTCTAATTCATACTCTTCAGAGGAATAATGGACTTTATAATGTCCTGCTATATATACAGTGCATTCGGAAAGTATTCAGACCCCTTCCCTTTTTCCACTTTGTTACGTTACAGCCTTATTCTAAATTGGATTAAATAAAACATTTCCTCATCAACCTACACACAATACCCCATAATGACAAAGTGAAAACAGGTTTGTAGAAATGTTTGCAAAATTAAAAAAAAAAAAAAAACAGAAAAGCCTTATTTACATAAGTATTCAGACCCTTTGCTATGAGACTCGAAATTGAGTTTAGGTGCATCCTGTTTCCATTGATCATCCTTGAGATGTTTCTACAACTTGATTAGATTCCACCTGTGGTAAATTCAATTGATTGGACATGATTTGGAAAGGCGCACACCTGTCTATATAAGGTCCCACAGTTGACAGTGCATGTCAGAGCAAAAACCAAGCCATGAGGTCGAAGGAATTGTCCGTAGAGCTCCGAGACAGGATTGTGTAGAGGCACAGATCTGGGGAAGGGTTCCAAAACATTTCTGCAGCATTGAAGGTCCCCAAGAACACAGTGGCCTCAATCAGTCTTAAATGGAAGAAGTTTGGAACCACCAAGACTTCCTAGAGTTGGCTGCCCGGCCAAACTGAGCAATCGGGGGAGAAGGGCCTTGGTCAGGGAGGTGACCAAGAACCCGATGGTCACTCTGACAGAGATCCAGAGTTCCTCTGTGGAGATGGGAGAATCTTCCAGAAGGACAACCATCGATGCAGCACTCCACCAATCAGGGCTTTATAGTAGAGCGGCCAGACGGAAGCCCCTCCTCAGTAAAAGGCACATGACAGCCCGCTTGGACTTTGCCAAAAAGCACCTAAAGGACTCTCAGGTCTGATGAAACCAAGATTGAACTCTTTGGCCTGAATGCCAAACGTCACGTCTGAAGGAAACCTGGCACCATCCCTACAGTGAAGCATGGTGGTTGCAGCATCATGCTGTGGGGATGTTTTTCAGTGGCAGGGACTGGGAGACTAGTCAGGATCGAGGGAAAGATGAATGGAGCAAAGTACAGAGAGATCCTTGATAAAAACCTGCTCCAGAGCGATCAGGACCTCAGACTGGGTCGAAGGTTCACCTTCCAACAGGACAACGACCCTAAGCACACAGCCAAGACAATGCAGGAGTGGCTTCAGGACAAGTCTCTGAATGTCCTTGAGTGGCCCAGCCAGAGCCCGGACTTGAACCCGATCGAACATCTCTGGAGAGACCTGAAAATAACTGTGCAGCAACGCTCCCCATCCAACCTGGCAGAGCTTGAGAGGATCTGCAGAGAAGAATGGGAGAAACTCCCCAAATACAGGTGTGCCAAGCTTGTAGCGTCATGCCCAAGAAGACTCGAGGCTGTAATCGCTGCCAAAGGTGCTTCAACAAAGTACTGAGTAAAGGGTCTGAATACTTACGTTTTTTGCAAACATTTCTAAAAACCTGTTTTTGCTTTGTCATTATAGGGTATTGTGTGTAGATTGATGAGGGGGGAAAAAAACAATTTAATCAATTTTAGAATAAGGCTGTAACGTAACAAAATGTGGAAAAAGTCAAGGGGTCTGAATACTTTCCGAATGCCCTGTATATATACAGTATCTCATTAGGCTGTATGTATTTTTGGATAATGGCCTATTGTAAATGTCTATTATTGCAGCTTCAACATATTTTCTTGCAAAAATAAATACAAAATACACACAACTCTATCAGTAGCCTACTCTCAATGTAAGACCCTACGCTCACTCCCTAACAAAGCGGAGTAGGAAAGAGATTAAACATCCCCCTGTTTCAAAATATCACTTTTTTATATGCCAGTACAAGTTGTGTGGAAAAAATATTATTATATACACAGAGTGTACCAAACATTAGGAACACCTTCCTAATATTGAGTTGCACGGACGTTGTTTTTTGGTTCGGTCCGGACCAAATCACAGACGTCCATCTTTGGTTCAGATTTGGTCCAATCCGGACTGGCCTTGATTTGGCCCAAACATAGACGTCTTATGATTGGTTTACATTTGGTCCGGTCCCCGTTCCATATAATTGATATATTCCAGAGCTACCTGATTCAACTTGTCAACCAAAACCATCAAGCTCTTGAATCTCACCTAGTGTCTTCAGAAAGAAGTCACAAAATGGTGCAGTTTGAAGCCATGTGGCGGAGAGTGATGCAGGCGCTGGAGATGGGGGGTGTGAGCAGGTGGGTCTGGGCAGGTGGGTCTGGGCAGGTGGGTCTGGGCAGGTGGGTCTGGGCACGTGGGTCTGGGCACGTGGGTCTGGGCACGTGGGTCTGGGCACGTGGGTCTGGGCACGTGGGTCTGGGCAGGTGGGTCTGGGCAGGTGGGTCTGGGCAGGTGGGTCTGGGCACGTGTGATGTCGTTGATGTTTCTGTTCGTTGTATTCTGTCGTGTATTGTAGGTGTATGTTTTGTGTTGTTAGAAAATAAATCTTACAAAAAAAGAAAGTGGGATTAATATAGATTTAATTGTAAATTGTTGTCACCGATCTACACAAAATAGCCTAACGTCAAAGTGGAAGAAAAATTCTAACATTTGTAAAATGATTAATGAAAAATAAAACACTAATATATTTTGATACATACTGTAAGTATTCAACCCCCTGAGTCAATACATTTTAGAATCACCTGCGGCAGCGATTACAGCTAGGAGTCTTTTTTGGGTAAGTCTCTAAGAGCTTTCCACACCAGGATTGTGACACATTCTCCAATTATTATTTTCAAAATTCTTCAAGCTCTGTCAAAACGGTTGTTGATCATTGCTAGACAGCCATTTTCAGGTCTTGCCATTTATTTTCAAGCAGATTTAAGTCAAAACTAACTCGGCCACAGGAACATTCACTGTCTTCTTGGTAAGCAACTCCAGTGTAGATTTGGCCTTGTGTTTAAGGTTATTGTCCTGCTGAAGGTGAATTCATCTCCCAGTGTCTGGTGGAAAGCAGACTGAACCAGGTTTTCCTCTAGGATTTTGCCTTTGCTTAGCTCCATTCTGTTTCTTTTTATCTTGAAAAACTCCCCAGTCGTTAATGATTACAAGCATACCCATAACATGATGCAGCCACCACTATGCTTGAAAATATGGTGATATGGTGGTACTAAGTAATGTGTTGTATTTGATTTGCTCCAAACACAACACTTTGTATTCAAGACAAAAAGTTAATTGCTTTGCCAAATTCTTTGCAGTATTACTTTAGTGCCTTGTTGCAAACCGGATGCATATTTTGGAATATTTGTATTCTGTACAGGCTTCCTTCTTTTCACTCTGTCAATTAGGTTAGTATTGTGAACTACAATGTTGTTGTTTGAAAGTCACCAATAACCTCATGGTGAAATCCCTGAGGGGTTTCCTTCCTCTCCGGCAACTGAGTTAGGAAGGATGCCTGTTTTTACTATTGTAGTGACTGGGTGTATCGATACACCATCCAAAGTGTAATTAATAACTTCACAATGCTCAAAGTGATATTCAATGTCTGCTTTTTTTATTTTTACACATCTACCAATAGGTGCTCTTCTTTGCAAGGCATTGGAAAACCTCAGTGGTCTTTGTGGTTGAATCTGTGTTTGAAATTCACTGCTCGACTGAGGGACCTTACAGATAATTGTATGTGTTGGGTACAGAGATGGGGCAGTCATGCAAATCATGTTAAACACTATTATTGCACACAGAGCGAGTCCATGCAACTTATTATGTGACTTGTTAAGCAAATTTGTACTCCTGAACTTATTTAGGCTTGCCATAACAAAGGGGTTGAATACTTATTGACTCAACACATTTCAGCTTTTCATTTTCATGTTAAAACATGTCAAAAAACATAATTCCACTTTGACATTATGGGATATTGTGTGTAGTAGGCCAGTGACAAAAACATCTCTATTTAATCCATTTTAAATTCAGGTTGTAACACAACAAAATGTGGAAAAAGTCTTGGGGTGTGAATACTTTCTGAAGGCACTATATCTTAAGATGAATGCACTAACTGTAATCTGCTCTGGATAAGAACATCTGCTAAATGACAAAAAAATAAATATATATTAATAGAGAAAGTATTTTCAACATTAATTCAAAACCGAAAATGGACCTCATTTCAACATACGGAAAATCCGTATTGTTAACATCCAGAAAATACGTATTTTCAACGTCTGGAAAATACTCATTTTCACCTTTCATTCAGAACGTAAAATGAACCTAACTTCAACGTCTGTAAAAATTAAAATTAAAGTTATTTTTAAACGTTATTTTGTTTACTGGAAAATAACTTGACACTCACTGAAAAGTAACGTAACAATGTTGATCAGTCAGCGCAAATTTAGATTAAAACTGCATGTAGAAAATTGCATTGACAGAGGGAGTGTTTCTGACTTAATGCATCATGAGGGAAACATTTGTTCTGAATGCTCGAACAGCGACACGTCTGTCTCGTGTGTTGATCTAGCTAATTAGACAGCTAGCTAGCATGTGTACACTCACCGCAATGAACAGCCAATAGCGCTACTTGCATGTGCATTGGCCGGGTTCAGATTCAACATAGCTAGTAAGACAAGTTGCTTTATCAGCTACAGTTTGTGTTGTGAGAGGCTGGTCTTGGTTGAGGAAATGTAAGCTAGCTAGCATTTGTTTGTGAGGAAACGGACATCTGGCTGCACACGTAACTAGCTAGCCAGTTTGACTGTATCATGCCGGAGTAGCAATTAGATTATAAATTAGCACTGTGGCAGTTTCCCAAAGTTCGGTGTTGAACTTTACTTAGCTAGCTAGCTATGCTTTCTAGAAGAATGTAGCTAGCCAGCTAGGATATACAGTGGGGAGAACAAGTATTTGATACACTGCCGATTTTGCAGGTTTTCCTGCTTACAAAGCATGTAGAGGTCTGTCATTTTTATCATAGGTACACTTCAACTGTGAGAGACGGAATCTAAAACAAAAATCCAGAAAATCACATTGTATGATTTTTAAGTAATTCATTTGCATTTTATTGCGTGATATAAGTATTTGATACATCAGAAAAGCAGAACTTAATATTTGGTACAGAAACCTTTGTTTGCAATTACAGAGATCATATGTTTCCTGTAGGTCTTGACCAGGTTTGCACACACTGCAGCAGGGATTTTGGCCCACTCCTCCATACAGACCTTCTCCAGATCCTTCAGGTTTCGGGGCTGTCGCTGGGCAATACGGACTTTCAGCTCCCTCCAAAGATTTTCTATTGGGTTCAGGTCTGGAGACTGGCTAGGCCACTCCAGGACCTTGAGATGCTTCTTATGGAGCCACTCCTTAGTTGCCCTGGCTGTGTGTTTCAGGTCTTTGTCATGCTGGAAGACCCAGCCACCACCCATCTTCAATGCCCTTACTGAGGGAAGGAGGTTGTTGGCCAAGATCTCGCGATACATGGCCCCATCCATCCTCCCCTCAATACGGTGCAGTCGTCCTGTCCCCTTTGCAGAAAAGCATCCCCAAAGAATGATGTTTCCACTTCCATGCTTCACGGTTGGGATGGTGTTCTTGGGGTTGTACTCATCCTTGTTCTTCCTCCAAACACGGCGAGTGGAGTTTAGACCAAAAAATTATATATTTTTGTCTCATCAGACCACATGACCTTCTCCCATTCCTCCTCTGGATCATCCAGATGGTCACTGGCAAACTTCAGACGGGCCTGGACATGCGCTGGCTTGAGCAGGGGGACCTTGCGTGCGCTGCAGGATTTTAATCCATGACGGCGTAGTGTGTTACTAATGGTTTTCTTTGAGACTGTGGTCCCAGCTCTCTTCAGGTCATTGACCAGGTCCTGAAGTGTAGTTCTGGGCTGATCCCTCACCTTCCTCATGATCATTGATGCCCCACGAGGTGAGATCTTGCATGGAGCCCCAGACTGAGGGTGATTGACCGTCATCTTGAACTTCTTCCATTTTCTAATAATTGCGCCAACAGTTGATACCTTCTCACCAAGCTGCTTGCCTATTGTCCTGTAGCCCATCCCAGCCTTGTGCAGGTCTACAATTTTATCCCTGATGTCCTTACACAGCTCTCTGGTCTTGGCCATTGTGGAGAGGTTGGAGTCTGTTTGATTGAGTGTGTGGACAGGTGTCTTTTATACAGGTAACGAGTTCAAACAGGTGCAGTTAATACAGGTAATGAGTGGAGAACAGGAGGGCTTCTTAAAGAAAAACTAACAGGTCTGTGAGAGCCGGAATTCTTACTGGTTGGTAGGTGATCAAATACTTATGTCATGCAATAAAATGCAAATTAAATACTTAAAAATCATACAATGTGATTTTCTGGATTTTTGTTTTAGATTCCATCTCTCACAGTTGAAGTGTACCTATGATAAAAACTACAGACCTCTACATGCTTTGTAAGTGGGAAAACCTGCAAAATCGGCAGTGTATCAAATACTTGTTCTCCCCACTGTATTGTCAACATTGAGTTATGGTCTATGATCTATACAGCTATGTTACAGTCTCGATGGATTGTAGCTACTAGCTTGTTGGCTAGCTAACTGGCTATAATAGCAGCCAAGGACATTCACTACCTTATTTGTTGGTGCTCTGATTAGTTTAGACATTTGACTTCAGCCATATGAAAACCTTCCATAGCAAAATATACCTAGCGTCCTTTGCTTGTAGCTTGCTTCTCATCTGACTGGTGTTAGCTAGCTAGCTACAGCTGCTAGCCTGCTACTAGCTAGCTGCTGCTGTTGCGGTTTTAGAACTCTGAGCTTCGGCTGAAAATATGTTAGCATTGTCAGAAATGCTACAAAAAGGGAGCACATCACTGGTTCTCTATTGGCACATGAGAGCGATAAATGATCCATTTAATCAAAACTGTTGCCCCTACAAACCTATTCAGTCCAAAAGGTGGCAAGTCTAATGGTCCCTTTATGGACGTTGTAGTCTCGTTCTTATCCCGACAGCTAGATATTGAGCTAGGTCGGGGCAAGTAATTGTCTTTTTTCCTAATGCTAACGACCCTGTAGAAAATCCGGTATGTGGTTCTCAGTAACAGCCGGACGGCTCATGACGAGAAGCGGGAGTGTGTTGTGTACCTCCAATCAAGTTGATTTGCGAAGTTTCATCTAGATTAGTGTCATATTGGCTTAGATATGATGGTAGGGAGATTGTAATTTAACATTGAGCTTCAATCAGTCCATACTACTTTATGGTATGCCACAATACACCACCTCCTAGTACCAGGTTACTTTATGGTATGCCACAATACACCACCTCCTAGTACCAGGTTACTTTATGGTATGCCACAATACACCACCTCCTAGTACCAGGTTACTTTATGGTATGCCACAATACACCACCTCCTAGTACCAGGTTACTTTATGGTATGCCACAATACACCACCTCCTAGTACCAGGTTACTTTATGGTATGCCACAATACACCACCTCCTAGTACCAGGTTACTTTATGGTATGCCACAATACACCACCTCCTAGTACCAGGTTACTTTATGGTATGCCACAATACACCACCTCCTAGTACCAGGTTACTTTATGGTATGCCACAATACACCACCTCCTAGTACCAGGTTACTTTATGGTATGCCACAATACACCACCTCCTAGTACCAGGTTACTTTATGGTATGCCACTATACACCACCTCCTAGTACCAGGTTGCCTTACCACCACCGCTTATGGTGACCTTTAACCTGTAGAGATCATGATCCCCCAACCCACTCACCCCGACCCTCCTCCAGGCCAGAGAACAGGTTGAGCTAAAGCTGACCTCCCTCCCAAACCCCTTGGTTAGAGCACACACACACACACACACACACACACACACACACACACACACACACACACACACACACACCGTGGCTAGAGCAGAAACACACCGAGGCAGGTAAATTGACCTCTCAGTGACCTCTATCTATAACACATAATCTGTCCTCCCACAGACCTGTACACACCATTACACACACACTAAACCACCAACACTATACATTACAACCTTAGCAAAAATTCCATTTTGAAAGCCAAAGGTATTTTGTTTAGACCAAAACTATTCTTGTACCAATAGAAAGTCAGGACTAGTATCAGCAGTCCAATATAAAGTCAGGACTAGTATCAGTAGTCCAATACCAATATAAAGTCAGGACTAGTATCAGTAGTCCAATATAAAGTCAGGACTAGTATCAGTAGTCCAATATAAAGTCAGGACTAGTATCAGCAGTCCAATATAAAGTCAGAACTAGTATCAGCAGTCCAATACCAATATAAAGCACACACACACACACACACACACACACACACACACACACCCTGATACACACCCACTGTACAACCCCCTCCCACACACACAGAAACACAGGCTGTATCTACCATGGCCTGTAGACCGGCTGTGTCTGAGCGGTCAGTAGTGTGTTAAACCCATGTGCAGCAGAGAGAGAGAGAGAGTCCCGATGGAGTCAATACAGCCCTGCTCCATTCAAGGTGAAACCAAATAAACCTGTCCAGAAGCTATGAGAAATAGACCATGTGATGCAGAAGGGCCAATGAGTGCCGCTCAGTCTGAGAGCGGTCGTTATACAAGCATTAAGCACCCTTCACACGCGTTCACAACCCACCGACCAGCTGCCGCCTCACACACACACACACACACACACGTACAGGCATGCACACACACACAACAATCCAGCCTCTCTCTCCTTCTCTGCTGCCCAGCCAGCCTCTCTCCCACCTTACGTCACAACAACCCCCACTCCTCCCCTCTCCTCTCCTCTCAAGTCTTTAAACACAGGCCAATCATCAGGAGTGCTTCTTAAGTTAAGCAGGGTCAGCCCAGCTGCGTCAATCCCAGAGGCTCCTCTTCCCATCCAGCATACAGGCTATATCTTATTTACTCCAGTACCCCCTGTATCCCTTGTATCCCCTGTATCCCCTGTACCCACAGTATCCCCTGTATCCCCTGTACCACTGTATCCCCTGTATCCCCAGTACCACTGTATCCCCTGTACCCACAGTATCCCCTGTACCCACAGTATCCCCAGTACTACTGTATCCCCTGTACCCACAGTATCCCCTGTACCCCCTGTATCCGCTGTACCACTGTATCCCCTGTACCCCCTGTATCCCCAGTACCACTGTATCCCCTGTACCCACAGTATCCCCTGTACCCACAGTATCCCCTGTACCACTGTATCCCCTGTATCCACAGTATCCCCTGTATTCCCTGTACCCACAGTATCCCCTGTACCACTGTACCCACAGTATCCCCTGTACCCACAGTATCCCCTGTACCACTGTATCCCCTGTATCCCCTGTACCCACAGTATCCCCTGTACCCACAGTATCCCCTGTACCACTGTATCCCCTGTATCCCCTGTACCCACAGTATCCCCTGTACCACTGTATCCCCTGTATCCCCTGTACCCACAGTATCCACGGTATCCCCTGTACCCACAGTATCCCCTGTACCCACAGTAACCCCTGTACCACTGTATCACCTGTACCCACAGTATCCCCTGTACCACTGTATCCCCTGTACCCACTGTATCCCCTGTACCCCCTGTATCCCCTGTATCCCCTGTACCCACAGTATCCCCTGTACCACAGTATCCCCTGTACCCACAGTATCCACAGTATCCCCTGTATCCCCTGTACCCACAGTATCCCCTGTACCACTGTATCCCCTGTATCCCCTGTACCCACAGTATCCCCTGTACCCACAGTATCCCCTGTACCACAGTATCCCCTGTATCCCCTGTACCCACAGTATCCCCTGTACCCACAGTATCCCCTGTGCCCACAGTATCCCCTGTATCCCCTGTACCCACAGTATCCCCTGTATCCCCTGTATCCCCTGTACCACTGTATCCCCTGTATCCACAGTATCCCCTGTATCCTCTGTACCCACAGTATCCCCTGTATCCCCTGTATCCACTGTATCCCCTGTATCCACAGTATCCCCTGTATCCACTGTATCCCCTGTATCCCCTGTACCCACAGTATCCCCTGTATCCCCTGTACCCACAGTATCCCCTGTACCCACAGTATCCCCTGTACCCACTGTATCCCCTGTACCCCCTGTATCCCCTGTATCCCCTGTACCCACAGTATCCCCTGTACCACAGTATCCCCTGTACCCACAGTATCCACAGTATCCCCTGTATCCCCTGTACCCACAGTATCCCCTGTACCACTGTATCCCCTGTATCCCCTGTACCCACAGTATCCCCTGTACCCACAGTATCCCCTGTACCACAGTATCCCCTGTATCCCCTGTACCCACAGTATCCCCTGTACCCACAGTATCCCCTGTGCCCACAGTATCCCCTGTATCCCCTGTATCCCCTGTACCCACAGTATCCCCTGTATCTACTGTATCCCCTGTATCCCCTGTACCACTGTATCCCCTGTATCCACAGTATCCCCTGTACCCACAGTATCCCCTGTATCCCCTGTATCCCCTGTATCCACAGTATCCCCTGTATCCACTGTATCCCCTGTACCCACAGTATCCCCTGTATCCACTGTATCCCCTGTATCCACTGTATCCCCTGTATCCACAGTATCCCCTGTATCCCCAGTACCCCCTGTATCCCCTGTACCCCCTGTATCCCCAGTACCACTGTATCCCCTGTATCCCCTGTATCCCCTGTACCCACAGTATCCCCTGTACCACTGTATCCCCTGTATCCCCTGTACCCACTGTATCCCAGTATCCCCTGTATCCCCTGTATCCCCTCTACCACTGTATCCCCTCTATCACTGTATCCCCTGTATCCCCTGTACCACTGTATCCCCTGTATCCCCTGTACCACAGTATCCCCTGTATCCCCTGTATTCCCTGTATCCCCTGTACCACTGTATCCCCTGTATCCCCTGTACCACTGTATCCCCTGTATCCCCTGTACCACTGTATCCCCTGTATCCCCTGTACCACTGTATCCCCTGTACCCACAGTATCCCCTGTATCCCCTGTACCCACAGTATCCCCTGTATCTACTGTATCCCCTGTATCCCCTGTACCACTGTATCCCCTGTATCCACAGTATCCCCTGTATCCCCTGTACCCACAGTATCCCCTGTATCCACTGTATCCCCTGTATCCACAGTATCCCCTGTATCCCCAGTACCCCCTGTATCCCCAGTACCCCCTGTATCCCCTGTACCCCCTGTATCCCCAGTACCACTGTATCCCCTGTATCCCCTGTACCCACAGTATCCCCTGTACCACTGTATCCCCTGTATCCCCTGTACCCACAGTATCCCAGTATCCCCTGTACCCACTGTATCCCAGTATCCCCTGTATCCCCTGTATCCCCTCTATCACTGTATCCCCTCTATCACTGTATCCCCTGTATCCCCTGTACCACTGTATCCCCTGTATCCCCTGTACCACTGTATCCCCTGTATCCCCTGTATTCCCTGTATCCCCTGTACCACTGTATCCCCTGTATCCCCTGTACCACTGTATCCCCTGTATCCCCTGTACCACTGTATCCCCTGTATCCCCTGTACCACTGTATCCCCTGTATCCCCTGTACCACTGTATCCCCTCTACCACTGTATACCCTGTATCCCCTGTACCACTGTATCCCCTGTACCACTGTATCCCCTGTACCACTGTATCCCCTGTACCACTGTATCCCCTGTATCCCCTGTACCACTGTATCCCCTGTATCCCCTGTACCCACAGTATCCCCTGTACCCACAGTATCCCCTGTGCCCACAGTATCCCCTGTATCCCCTGTATCCCCTGTACCCACAGTATCCCCTGTATCTACTGTATCCCCTGTATCCCCTGTACCACTGTATCCCCTGTATCCACAGTATCCCCTGTATCCCCTGTACCCACAGTATCCCCTGTACCCACAGTATCCCCTGTATCCCCTGTATCCCCTGTATCCACAGTATCCCCTGTATCCACTGTATCCACTGTATCCCCTGTACCCACAGTATCCCCTGTATCCACTGTATCCCCTGTATCCACTGTATCCCCTGTATCCACAGTATCCCCTGTATCCCCAGTACCCCCTGTATCCCCTGTACCCCCTGTATCCCCAGTACCACTGTATCCCCTGTATCCCCTGTATCCCCTGTACCCACAGTATCCCCTGTACCACTGTATCCCCTGTATCCCCTGTACCCACTGTATCCCAGTATCCCCTGTATCCCCTGTATCCCCTCTACCACTGTATCCCCTCTATCACTGTATCCCCTGTATCCCCTGTACCACTGTATCCCCTGTACCACAGTATCCCCTGTATCCCCTGTATTCCCTGTATCCCCTGTACCACTGTATCCCCTGTATCCCCTGTACCACTGTATCCCCTGTATCCCCTGTACCACTGTATCCCCTGTATCCCCTGTACCACTGTATCCCCTGTACCCACAGTATCCCCTGTATCCCCTGTACCCACAGTATCCCCTGTATCTACTGTATCCCCTGTATCCCCTGTACCACTGTATCCCCTGTATCCCCTGTACCACTGTATCCCCTGTACCCACAGTATCCCCTGTATCCCCTGTACCCACAGTATCCCCTGTATCTACTGTATCCCCTGTATCCCCTGTACCACTGTATCCCCTGTATCCACAGTATCCCCTGTATCCCCTGTACCCACAGTATCCCCTGTATCCACTGTATCCCCTGTATCCACAGTATCCCCTGTATCCCCAGTACCCCCTGTATCCCCAGTACCCCCTGTATCCCCTGTACCCCCTGTATCCCCAGTACCACTGTATCCCCTGTATCCCCTGTACCCACAGTATCCCCTGTACCACTGTATCCCCTGTATCCCCTGTACCCACAGTATCCCAGTATCCCCTGTACCCACTGTATCCCAGTATCCCCTGTATCCCCTGTATCCCCTCTATCACTGTATCCCCTCTATCACTGTATCCCCTGTATCCCCTGTACCACTGTATCCCCTGTATCCCCTGTACCACTGTATCCCCTGTATCCCCTGTATTCCCTGTATCCCCTGTACCACTGTATCCCCTGTATCCCCTGTACCACTGTATCCCCTGTATCCCCTGTACCACTGTATCCCCTGTATCCCCTGTACCACTGTATCCCCTGTATCCCCTGTACCACTGTATCCCCTCTACCACTGTATACCCTGTATCCCCTGTACCACTGTATCCCCTGTACCACTGTATCCCCTGTATCCCCTGTATTCCCTGTATCCCCTGTACCACTGTATCCCCTGTACCACTGTATCCCCTGTACCACTGTATCCCCTGTATCCCCTGTACCACTGTATCCCCTGTATCCCCTGTACCTACTGTATCCCCTGTATCCCCTGTACCACTGTATCCCCTGTATCCCCTGTACCACTGTATCCCCTGTACCACTGTATCCCCTGTATCCCCTGTATCCCCAGTACCACTGTATCCACTGTATCCCCAGTACCACTGTATCCCCTGTATTCCCTGTACCACTGTATCCCCTGTACCCACTGTATCCCCTGTACCACTGTATCCCCTGTATCCCCTGTATTCCCTGTACCACTGTATCCCCTGTACCCACTGTATCCCCAGTATCCCCTGTACCACTGTATCCCCTGTACCACTGTATCCCCTGTATCCCCTGTATCCCCAGTACCACTGTATCCACTGTATCCCCTGTACCACTGTATCCCCTGTACCCACTGTATCCCCTGTACCACTGTATCCCCTGTATCCCCTGTACCACTGTATCCCCTGTACCACTGTATCCCCTGTATCCCCTGTATCCCCAGTACCACTGTATCCACTGTATCCCCTGTACCACTGTATCCCCTGTACCCACTGTATCCCCTGTACCACTGTATCCCCTGTACCACTGTATCCCCTGTACCACTGTATCCCCTGTATCCCCTGTATCCCCAGTACCACTGTATCCACTGTATCCCCTGTACCACTGTATCCCCTGTACCCACTGTATCCCCTGTACCACTGTATCCCCTGTACCACTGTATCCCCTGTACCACTGTATCCCCTGTATCCCCTGTATTCCCTGTACCACTGTATCCCCAGTACCACTGTATCCCCTGTACCACTGTATCCCCTGTACCACTGTATCCCCTGTACCACTGTATCCCCTTAACCATGTGGCACTGTCTGCCTGGTCAGTCTGGCCAGTCAGTCGGTCTGTCTTTCTCTCTACCTGTCTGTCTCTCTACCTGTCTGCCTGTCTCTCTGCCTGTCTGCCTGTCTCTCTACCTGTCTGCCTGTCTCTCTACCTGTCTGCCTGTCTCTCTACCTGTCTGTCAGTCTGTCTGTCTCTCTGCCTGTCTCTCTACCTGTCTGTCAGTCTGTCTGTCTCTCTGCCTGTCTGTCTGTCAATCAGTATGTCAGTCTACTTGGC
>NW_028163207.1:15000-27500 GCF_964263955.1 Coregonus lavaretus | reverse complement strand
AATACTGGGTAGGTGGGAGTAGGCCGTCGTCACTTTCAACAGGGCCCATTTGCACATGGCTTTATCAATTGGCCCTGCCGCTGAATACCTAACACACTATTTGGCTTCCAGTCAATTAAGCTTTAAGCCGTCAGCAAACAAGACTTTAAGTTAATTTTAAATCACTGTGAAACCAGTTGAAGGTTGTGAACGGGTGGCTGCACGCTCACAGACCGACCTGAGAGAAAAAAAAAGTCAGGGGAGGGAGGTCAGGAGATAAAGAAAGAACAGAGGGAGGTCAAGAGATAAAGAAAGAACAGAGGGAGGTCAAGAGATAAAGAAAGAACAGAGGGAGGTCAGGAGATAAAGAAAGAACAGAGGGAGGTCAAGAGATAAAGAAAGAACAGAGGGAGGTCAAGAGATAAAGAAAGAACAGAGGGAGGTCAGGAGATAAAGAAAGAACAGAGGGAGGTCAGGAGATAAAGAAAGAACAGAGGGAGGTCAAGAGATAAAGAAAGAACAGAGGGAGGTCAAGAGATAAAGAAAGAACAGAGGGAGGTCAGGAGATAAAGAAAGAACAGAGGGAGGTCAAGAGATAAAAAAAGAACAGAGGGAGGTCAGGAGATTTTAAAAAAATAACAAAGGGAGGTCAGGAGATAAAGAAAGAACAGAGGGAGGCCAGGAGATAAAGAAAGAACAGAGGGAGTCAGGAGATAAAGAAAGAACAGAGGGAGGTCAAGAGATAAAGAAAGAACAGAGGGAGGTCAAGAGATAAAGAAAGAACAGAGGGAGGTCAGGAGATAAAGAAAGAACAGAGGGAGGTCAAGAGATAAAAAAAGAACAGAGGGAGGTCAGGAGATTTAAAAAAAGAACAAAGGGAGGTCAGGAGATAAAGAAAGAACAGAGGGAGGTCAGGAGATAAAGAAAGAACAGAGGGAGGTCAGGAGATAAAGAAAGAACAGAGGGAGGTCAAGAGATAAAGAAAGAACAGGGGGAGGTCAGGAGATTAAAAAAAAGAACAGAGGGAGGTCAGGAGATAAAGAAAGAACAGAGGGAGGTCAAGAGATAAAGAAAGAACAGAGGGAGGTCAGGAGATAAAGAAAGAACAGAGGGAGGTCAGGAGATAAAGAAAGAACAGAGGGAGGTCAGGAGATAAAGAAAGAACAGAGGGAGGTCAGGAGATAAAGAAAGAACAGAGGGAGGTCAAGAGATAAAGAAAGAACAGAGGGAGGTCAAGAGATAAAGAAAGAACAGAGGGAGGTCAGGAGATAAAGAAAGAACAGAGGGAGGTCAAGAGATAAAGAAAGAACAGAGGGAGGTCAAGAGATAAAGAAAGAACAGAGGGAGGTCAGGAGATAAAGAAAGAACAGAGGGAGGTCAGGAGATAAAGAAAGAACAGAGGGAGGTCAAGAGATAAAGAAAGAACAGAGGGAGGTCAAGAGATAAAGAAAGAACAGAGGGAGGTCAGGAGATAAAGAAAGAACAGAGGGAGGTCAAGAGATAAAAAAAGAACAGAGGGAGGTCAGGAGATTTTAAAAAAATAACAAAGGGAGGTCAGGAGATAAAGAAAGAACAGAGGGAGGCCAGGAGATAAAGAAAGAACAGAGGGAGTCAGGAGATAAAGAAAGAACAGAGGGAGGTCAAGAGATAAAGAAAGAACAGAGGGAGGTCAAGAGATAAAGAAAGAACAGAGGGAGGTCAGGAGATAAAGAAAGAACAGAGGGAGGTCAAGAGATAAAAAAAGAACAGAGGGAGGTCAGGAGATTTAAAAAAAGAACAAAGGGAGGTCAGGAGATAAAGAAAGAACAGAGGGAGGTCAGGAGATAAAGAAAGAACAGAGGGAGGTCAGGAGATAAAGAAAGAACAGAGGGAGGTCAAGAGATAAAGAAAGAACAGGGGGAGGTCAGGAGATTAAAAAAAAGAACAGAGGGAGGTCAGGAGATAAAGAAAGAACAGAGGGAGGTCAAGAGATAAAGAAAGAACAGAGGGAGGTCAGGAGATAAAGAAAGAACAGAGGGAGGTCAGGAGATAAAGAAAGAACAGAGGGAGGTCAGGAGATAAAGAAAGAACAGAGGGAGGTCAGGGGATAAAGAAAGAACAGAGGGAGGTCAAGAGATAAAGAAAGAACAGAGGGAGGTCAAGAGATAAAGAAAGAACAGAGGGAGGTCAAGAGATAAAGAAAGAACAGAGGGAGGTCAGGAGATAAAGAAAGAACAGAGGGAGGTCAAGAGATAAAAAAAAGAACAGAGGGAGGTCAGGAGATAAAGAAAGAACAGAGGGAGGTCAGGAGATAAAGAAAGAACAGAGGGAGGTCAGGAGATAAAGAAAGAACAGAGGGAGGTCAGGAGATAAAGAAAGAACAGAGGGAGGTCAGGAGATAAAGAAAGAACAGAGGGAGGTCAGGAGATTAAAAAAAGAACAGAGGGAGGTCAGGAGATAAAGAAAGAACAGAGGGAGGTCAGGAGATAAAGAAAGAACAGAGGGAAGTCAGGAGATAAAGAAAGAACAGAGGGAGGTCAGGAGATAAAGAAAGAACAGAGGGAGGTCAAGAGATAAAGAAAGAACAGAGGGAGGTCAGGAGATAAAAAAAAGAACAGAGGGAGGTCAGGAGATTAAAAAAAAGAACAAAGGGAGGTCAGGAGATAAAGAAAGAACAGAGGGAGGCCAGGAGATAAAGAAAGAACAGAGGGAGGTCAGGAGATAAAGAAAGAACAGAGGGAGGTCAGGAGATAAAGAAAGAACAGAGGGAGGTCAGGAGATAAAGAAAGAACAGAGGGAGGTCAGGAGATAAAGAAAGAACAGAGGGAGGTCAGGAGATAAAGAAAGAACAGGGGGAGGTCAGGAGATAAAGAAAGAACAGAGGGAGGTCAAGAGATAAAGAAAGAACAGAGGGAGGTCAGGAGATAAAGAAAGAACAGAGGGAGGTCAAGAGATAAAAAAAAGAACAGAGGGAGGTCAAGAGATAAAAAAAAGAACAGAGGGAGGTCAAGAGATAAAGAAAGAACAGAGGGAGGTCAGGAGATAAAGAAAGAACAGAGGGAGGTCAGGAGATAAAGAAAGAACAGAGGGAGGTCAGGAGATTTTAAAAAAGAACAAAGGGAGGTCAGGAGATAAAGAAAGAACAGAGGGAGGCCAGGAGATAAAGAAAGAACAGAGGGAGGTCAGGAGATAAAGAAAGAACAGAGGGAGGTCAGGAGATAAAGAAAGAACAGAGGGAGGTCAGGAGATTTTAAAAAAGAACAGAGGGAGGTCAAGAGATAGAGGATAGCCGTTAGAGGATAGCCGTTAGAGGGTCTTCCAAATGGACAATGACCCCAAGCAGACTTCCAAAGTTGTGCCAAAATGGCTCAAGGTATTGGAGTGGCCATCACAAAGCCCTGACCTCAATCCTATAGAACATTTGTGGGCAGAACTGAAAAAGCGTGTGCGAGCAAGGAGGCCTACAAACCTGACTCAGTTACACCAGCTCTGTCAGGAGAAATGGGCTAAAATTCACCCAACTTATTGTGGGAAGCTTGTGGAAGGCTACCCAAAATGTTTGACCCAAGTTAAACAATTTAAAGGCAATGCTACCAAATACTAATTGAGTGTATGTAAACTTCTGACCCACTGGGAATGTGATGAAAGAAATAAAAGCTGAAATAAATCATTCTCTCTACTATTATTCTAACATTTCACATTCTTAAAATAAAGTGGTGATCCTAACTGACCTAGGACAGGGAATTTTTACTAGGATTAAATGTCAGGAATTGTGAAAAACTGAGTTGAAATGTATTTGGCTAAGGTGTATGTAAACTTCCGACTTCAACTGTAGGCACCAGGGGGCTGAGTCAACTAATAATTATATGGACAAGACCAAGTTGAATTAATATGACCATTTTCTCTACAGATAGCCAGCCTAGCTGCTTCAAATGCTTGATGACTACGAGTTTCAGTACAACTCTCACCAGCTGCAGCGTATTCTTTAGATGTTTGGGGCTGCTGGTGAACCATGATGTGCAGGCATCATCAAAGTGACACTGGACTAGAGCGCCTGCCAGAGTCTTCAGGGTGTCACTATCAAGATACTTTGAGGTCCGAACTAGGAATGTCATATTTTTGGTTCGTCTTTGTTAAACCCTTTAGGGCCACAGTGTCACCAGTCAGGTACCTATCCAATTCACACCCAAGGTTACCTATACACTGCGCATCACAATGCTGCTTCAAATAGATTGTCTGCTCTGTGGACCCAGCATGTAAAGTGAAGAACCGTGCTGTAATATCTAACGCCTGGGCAGACCGCCACAGAGTTCTGCTGAACCTATGGAATCAGGAATTATTAAAGAGTGATTCAAAAAGAATTTAAAAAAAGATGGAAGAGAAGATGGAAGAAATGGAACGAAAGAACAAAGGAGGAGACTCTCCTCTGCAGTACAACAGAGATAACAGGAGACTCTCCTCTGCAGTAGAACAGAGATAACAGGAGACTCTCCTCTGCAGTAGAACAGAGATAACAGGAGAATCTCCTCTGCAGTAGAACAGAGATAACAGGAGAATCTCCTCTGCAGTACAACAGAGATAACAGGAGACTCTCCTCTGCAGTAGAACAGAGATAACAGGAGACTCTCCTCTGCAGTAGAACAGAGATAACAGGAGAATCTCCTCTGCAGTAGAACAGAGATAACAGGAGAATCTCCTCTGCAGTAGAACAGTGATAACAGGAGAATCTCCTCTGCAGTACAACAGAGATAACAGGAGAATCTCCTCTGCAGTACAACAGAGATAACAGGAGACTCTCCTCTGCAGTAGAACAGTGATAACAGGAGAATCTCCTCTGCAGTAGAACAGTGATAACAGGAGAATCTCCTCTGCAGTAGAACAGTGATAACAGGAGAATCTCCTCTGCAGTAGAACAGTGATAACAGGAGAATCTCCTCTGCAGTAGAACAGTGATAACAGGAGAATCTCCTCTGCAGTAGAACAGTGATAACAGGAGAATCTCCTCTGCAGTAGAACAGTGATAACAGGAGAATCTCCTCTGCAGTACAACAGTGATAACAGGAGACTCTCCTCTGCAGTAGAACAGTGATAAGGTAGAGGGAGAGGAGAGGAAGAGGGAGAGGGGGAGGAGAGGAGGGGAGAGGGAGAGGGAGAGGGAGAGGGAGAGGGAGAGGGAGAGGGAGAGGGAGAGGGAGAGGGAGAGGGAGAGGGAGAGGGAGAGGAGAGGAGAGGTATCTGGCCTGTCTCTATCTGGCCTGTCTCTATCTGGCCTGTCTCTAAGGGCCAGAGGAGACACAGCAGCCCTATTAAAGGATGAAGTCAATATTAACAAGACACCTAGTCTAGGGTTAGACTTAAATAACAACCACTGCCAGCCATCTGCCCGCTCAGCAACACCACTAGAAGAAATCTATCCACCTGCAGCAAAGCCAACCACCATTAAATAAGACTAAACGGACACTAACATAACCTTTAAAACAATCCACCATGAGGATCTGAGCTATAACAACCTTGTCATGGAAAGCAAAAAAAATTAAAAATCGTTCAAAAAATGCATGGATCACCATTCAATAGGACAAAATGGACTCTACCTTCAAACCAAAGCACTAACAGAAAGCAGTAAGTTAATGCACAGATAACTTGTGAAACATAAAAACATAAAACAATAATACCCAATTGAATTTATTACAAAATAGTAACACCCAAGCCTAGATAATCCTAAACTAAACATGTTAACTGTAGTGTGTGAGAGAGAGAGAGAGATAGAGAGAGAACCTGGCAGGGGGCTGTAGAGAGAGAGAGAGGCCTTTCAGCCAGAGCAGAGCGGTGCTGTAGAGAGAGAGAGAGGCCTTTCAGCCAGAGCAGAGCGGTGATGTAGAGAGAGAGAGGCCTTTCAGCCAGAGCAGAGCGGTGATGTAGAGAGAGAGAGAGGCCTTTCAGCCAGAGCAGAGCGGGGCGGGGCTGTAGAGAGAGAGAGAGGCCTTTCAGCCAGAGCAGAGCGGGGCGGGGCTGTAGAGAGAGAGAGAGGCCTTTCAGCCAGAGCAGAGCGGGGCTGTAGAGAGAGAGAGAGGCCTTTCAGCCAGAGCAGAGCGGTGATGTAGAGAGAGAGAGAGGCCTTTCAGCCAGAGCAGAGCGGGGCGGGGCTGTAGAGAGAGAGAGAGGCCTTTCAGCCAGAGCAGAGCGGGGCTGTAGAGAGAGAGAGGCCTTTCAGCCAGAGCAGAGCGGTGATGTAGAGAGAGAGAGAGGCCTTTCAGCCAGAGCAGAGCGGTGATGTAGAGAGAGAGAGAGGCCTTTCAGCCAGAGCAGAGCGGGGCTGTAGAGAGAGAGAGAGGCCTTTCAGCCAGAGCAGAGCGGGGCTGTAGAGAGAGAGAGAGGCCTTTCAGCCAGAGCAGAGCGGGGCTGTAGAGAGAGAGAGAGGCCTTTCAGCCAGAGCAGAGCGGGGCTGTAGAGAGAGAGAGAGGCCTTTCAGCCAGAGCAGAGCGGGGCTGTAGAGAGAGAGAGAGGCCTTTCAGCCAGAGCAGAGCGGTGATGTAGAGAGAGAGAGAGGCCTTTCAGCCAGAGCAGAGCGGGGCTGTAGACAGAGAGAGAGGCCTTTCAGCCAGAGCAGAGCTGGGCTGTAGAGAGAGAGAGAGGCCTTTCAGCCAGAGCAGAGCGGGGCTGTAGAGAGAGAGAGAGGCCTTTCAGCCAGAGCAGAGCTGGGCTGTAGAGAGAGAGAGAGGCCTTTCAGCCAGAGCAGAGCGGTGATGTAGACAGAGAGAGGCCTTTCAGCCAGAGCAGAGCTGGGCTGTAGAGAGAGAGAGAGGCCTTTCAGCCAGAGCAGAGCTGGGCTGTAGAGAGAGAGAGAGGCCTTTCAGCCAGAGCAGAGCGGTGATGTAGACAGAGAGAGAGGCCTTTCAGCCAGAGCAGAGCTGGGCTGTAGAGAGAGAGAGAGGCCTTTCAGCCAGAGCAGAGCGGGGCTGTAGAGAGAGAGAGGCCTTTCAGCCAGAGCAGAGCTGGGCTGTAGAGAGAGAGAGAGGCCTTTCAGCCAGAGCAGAGCTGGGCTGTAGAGAGAGAGAGAGGCCTTTCAGCCAGAGCAGAGCGGGGCTGTAGAGAGAGAGAGAGGCCTTTCAGCCAGAGCAGAGCGGGGCTGTAGAGAGAGAGAGGCCTTTCAGCCAGAGCAGAGCTGGGCTGTAGAGAGAGAGAGAGGCCTTTCAGCCAGAGCAGAGCGGTGATGTAGAGAGAGAGAGAGGCCTTTCAGCCAGAGCAGAGCTGGGCTGTAGAGAGAGAGAGAGGCCTTTCAGCCAGAGCAGAGCTGGGCTGTAGAGAGAGAGGGGCCTTTCAGCCAGAGCAGAGCGGGGCTGTAGAGAGAGAGAGAGGCCTTTCAGCCAGAGCAGAGCGGTGATGTAGAGAGAGGCCTTTCAGCCAGAGCAGAGCGGGGCTGTAGAGAGAGAGAGGCCTTTCAGCCAGAGCAGAGCTGGGCTGTAGAGAGAGAGAGAGGCCTTTCAGCCAGAGCAGAGCGGGGCTGTAGAGAGAGAGAGAGGCCTTTCAGCCAGAGCAGAGCTGGGCTGTAGAGAGAGAGAGAGGCCTTTCAGCCAGAGCAGAGCGGTGATGTAGAGAGAGAGAGGCCTTTCAGCCAGAGCAGAGCGGGGCTGTAGAGAGAGAGAGAGGCCTTTCAGCCAGAGCAGAGCTGGGCTGTAGAGAGAGAGAGGCCTTTCAGCCAGAGCAGAGCGGGGCTGTAGAGAGAGAGAGAGGCCTTTCAGCCAGAGCAGAGCGGTGATGTAGAGAGAGGCCTTTCAGCCAGAGCAGAGCGGGGCTGTAGAGAGAGAGAGGCCTTTCAGCCAGAGCAGAGCTGGGCTGTAGTAAAGCATTACTATAGACCCTTGAGGCAGAGCCAGCACCGTTTAACACACCAACACACCTATCCCACGTCATTTAAGAGGATTAAAATGAATGAAAAATGCAAAACAAGCCTGATTACTGGAGGATTTACGTTGGATCTGTGTCTCTACGAGAAAACAACAGCTTATCGAAATCAATTTAATTCGTATTAACATCAGAATCAATCTAGGTGGGCAGGACGTTTCCATCCAAGTTACCAGAGATAACTGGATGGACTAGGTCATGTTCCCTGCTTAGCGTTATACCATTAACTGGATGGACTAGGTCATGTTCCCTGCTTAGCGTTATACCATTAACTGGATGGACTAGGTCATGTTCCCTGCTTAGCGTTATACCATTAGAGGTCATGCAGGATGTAGAGTTCATAAGGCACAGGTATTCAAAATCTTACCCTACGAGGTCCGGAGTACTGCTGATTTTCTGTTCTATCTGATAATTAATCAAATCAAATGTTATTTGTCACATGCACCGAATACAACAGGTGTAGACTTTAGTGTGAAACGCTTACTTACAAGCCCTTTACCAACAACGCAGTTTTAAGAAAAATAAGAGTTAAGAAAATATTTACTAAATAAACTAAAGTAAAAAAAAAAAAAGAGTAACAATAAAATAAGAATAACGAGGCTATATACAGGGGGTACCGGAACTGCACCCACCTGGTGTCCCAGGACTAAATCAGTCCCCGATTAGACTGGAAGGAAGAGAAAAAGCAGTGGAACAGGCTTCGAGGTCCAGAGTTACATTTGAGGGGTATAAGGAATATGAGATAATAGATAATAATAGATACAATAACAGTAATAGATACATAACAATGGATGAAAACATCACCATTCGCAGCAGTAGCTGTCTAAACAGATTTCATTGTTTCATAACAGACGGTGTGAGATGAGGTCTTGCATGAACACCAGTGCCCACTGCTGGTCACAGTGATATCAGGACCATCTGACAGCATAACTTGAAATGTTTTGCATTTTAGATCATTTTTTATAATAAATATATCGAATTTGATCCAGTCAAGACATTATTTGTCCTCTGACACCATGTTCATTACTTTGCACTTAAAAGACAGAACTGTCTGGTAAAAGCAGAAAACATATTACCAATACAGCATTTTAACATATATAATTTATGTGACACGAGGTCTAGGTGACAATAGACTTCCTATGAAAGGAACTTCATGTAGCTATCACCAGACTTCATGTTGTCACCACCAGACTTCATGTAGCCATCACCAGAATTAATGTAGTCGTCACCGGAATTCATGTAGTCGTCGCCGGAATCCACGTAGTCACCACCGGACTTCACATAGTCACCACCAGACTTCACATAGTCACCACCAGACTTCACATAGTCACCACCAGACTTCACATAGTCACCACCAGACTTCACATAGTCAACACCAGACTTCACATAGTCGTCGCCGGACTCCATGTAGTCACCATCGGACTTCACCTAGTCACCATCGGACTTCACCTAGTCACCACCGGACTTCCCGTAGTCGTCACCGGAATTCACGCAGTCACCACCAGACTTCACACAGTCGTCACCGGAATTCACGTATTCGTCACCGGAATTCACAGTCACCACAATACTTCACATAGTCACCAACAGACTTCACATAGTCACCACCAGACTTCACGAAGTCACCAACAGACTTCACGTAGTCACCACCGGACTTCACAAAGTCGCCATCAGACTTCATGTAATCACCACCGGACTTCACATAGTCATCACCGGTGTTCACGTAGTCATCACCGGTGTTCACGTAGTCATCACAGGAATTCACACAGTCACCATCGCACTTCACGTAGTCACCATCAGACTTCATGTAATCACCACCGGACTTCACATAGTCATCACCGATTTTCACGTAGTCATCACCGGTGTTCACGTAGTCATCACAGGAATTCACGCAGTCACCATCGCACTTCACGTAGTCACCATCGGATTTCACGTAGTCACCACCAGACTTCCCATAGTCGTCACCGGTGTTCATGTAGTCATCACCGGAATTCACGCAGTCACCACCAGACTTTACGCAGTCGTCCCCGGAATTCACGTAGTCATCACCGGAATTCACATAGTCACCACCGGAGTTCACGAAGTCACCACCAGACTTCACTTAGTCACCACCAGACTTCACGAAGTCACCACCAGACTTCACGAAGTCACCAACTGACTTCACATAATCACCACCGGACTTCACGAAGTCACCAACAGACTTCATGTAATCACCACCGGACTTCACGTAGTCGGCACCGGTGTTCACGTAGTCATCACTGGTGTTCACGTAGTCATCACAGGAATTCACGCAGTCACCATCGCACTTCACGTAGTCACCATCAGACTTCATGTAATCACCACCGGACTTCACATAGTCATCACCGGTGTTCACGTAGTCAACACCGGTGTTCACGTAGTCATCACAGGAATTCACGCAGTCACCATCGCACTTCACGTAGTCACCATCGGATTTCACGTAGTCACCACCAGACTTCCCATAGTCGTCACCGGTGTTCATGTAGTCATCACCGGAATTCACGCAGTCACCACCAGACTTTACGCAGTCGTCATCGGAATTCACGTAGTCATCACCGGAATTCACATAGTCACCACCGGACTTCACGAAGTCACCACCAGACTTCACAAAGTCACCACCAGACTTCACGAAGTCACCAACTGACTTCACATAGTCACCACCGGACTTCACGAAGTCACCAACAGACTTCATGTAATCACCACCGGACTTCACGTAGTTGGCACCGGTGTTCACGTAGTCATCACCGGAATTCACGCAGTCACCACCAGACTTTACGCAGTCGTCACCGGAATTCACGTAGTCATCACCGGAATTCACATAGTCACCACCGGAGTTCACGAAGTCACCACCAGACTTCACGAAGTCACCACCAGACTTCACAAAGTCACCACCAGACTTCACGAAGTCACCAACTGACTTCACATAGTCACCACCGGAGTTCACGAAGTCACCAACAGACTTCATGTAATCACCACCGGACTTCACGTAGTCAGCACCGGTGTTCACGTAGTCATCACTGGTGTTCACGTAGTCATCACAGGAATTCACATAGTCACCACCGGAGTTCACGAAGTCACCACCAGACTTCACAAAGTCACCACCAGTCTTCACGAAGTCACCAACTGACTTCACATAGTCACCACCGGACTTCACGAAGTCACCACCAGACTTCACAAAGTCACCACCAGACTTCACGAAGTCACCACCGGACTTCACGAAGTCACCAACAGACTTCACATAGTCACCACCGGACTTCACGAAGTCACCAACAGACTTCACGTAGTCACCACCAGACTGCACGTAGTCACCACCAGACACTGTATTATTTCTGCCCTCTTTACTAAATGAGGAAGTGTGTGAACAGAGCACCTGGCTGGGGACATCTGGGGTCATCACATAGCTGAAGCCTCCTGCTCTTCTGCTGATGTAACTGTGTCTCAGTCCCAAATGCCACCCTATTCCCTTTACTGTACCCTAAGGGCTCTGGTCAAAAGTAGTGCACTATAAAAGGGGATAAGGTTCCATTTGGGATGCACACAGTGTCTCTGGGTCCCCAGTACACACAAAACAAAGACTCCTCCTCCTGTAAATTAACTGTTACTGCATTGCCATTCACTCATGTCTTCACTTCTTTCATCCATTTCTATATCTAATTTCAGCTCTTTGTGTGTGTGTGTGTGTGTGTGTGTGTGTGTATGTGAGTGAGTGAGTGAGAGTGTACGAACTCTTTTGACATCACATATGCTGCTGATACTGTATTATCAATCCTGTTGGCTAGTAAATGTACCCCTCCATATATGTACATATATATCTCAATTACCAGGCACCCCTGCACATAGACTTGTTACTGGTACCCCGTATATATAGCTAAGTTATTACCTGGTACCCTGTGTATTTATAGCCAAGTTATTACCTGGTACCCCGTGTATAGAGCCAAGTTATTACCTGGTACCCCGTGTATATATAGCCTAGTTATTACCTGGTGCCCCGTGTATATATAGCCTAGTTATTACCTGGTGCCCCGTGTTTATAGCCAAGTTATTACCTGGTACCCCGTGTATATAGCCAAGTTATTATCTGGTACCCCGTGTATTTATAGCCTAGTTATTACCTGGTGCCCCGTGTTTATAGCCAAATTATTACCTGGTACCCCGTGTTTTTATAGCCAAGTTATTACCTGGTACCTCGTGTATATAGCCAAGTTATTACCTGGTACCCCGTGTTTATAGCCAAGTTATTACCTGGTACCCCATGTATATAGCCAAGTTATTACCTGGTACCCCGTGTTTATAGCCAAGTTATTACCTGGTACCCCGTGTATAGAGCCAAGTTATTACCTGGTACCCCGTGTTTATAGCCAAGTTATTACCTGGTACCCCGTGTATATAGCCAAGTTATTACCTGGTACCTCGTGTATATAGCCAAGTTATTACCTGGTACCTCGTGTATATAGCCAAGTTATTACCTGGTACCCCGTGTTTATAGCCATGTTATTATCTGGTACCCCATGTATATAGCCAAGTTATTACCTGGTACCCCGTGTTTATAGCCAAGTTATTACCTGGTACCCCGTGTTTATAGCCAAGTTATTACCTAGTACCCCGTGTTTATAGCCATGTTATTA